>NW_013528493.1:363541-482949 GCF_000836215.1 Papilio polytes
CCACCGACTCACTTGACGTTTGCGAGAATGAATCCCCTGTCGATAGCTTCCGCAACCAGTGTTGTAGTGCGCCGGGTCAGATGGAATGGTTTAAATGAAAATGTCATGCGGGCCTACTAATATTTCACATGGTGACACAGGTTGGAACCTTACGACCGATACGTCTAAAATGCTTTCCTTGTTTTAGACCGTTCAACCAACTGTGTATTAACCCAATATTAATATAAAACAATATAATACTATTAACTAATCTAGGCTCAAAATCAATTGTTTCGCAACACGACACTATAATTCTTCGGATTTCATTACAAGAAACAGGAACTTGGGAGAAAGTTTCTAGGAATAAATGGCTTGGAAACACTTTTTTAAAGACTGACAAACACATCAGTGAAAGATATTTAATACTCTGATTGATAAATAAGAAATTAAATACGTTTGCAAAGATGATGAGTAAATCTGAATCTGATTAAACAAATTATTGTTTACTCCCGATTAATATCATACTGTTTTTCGCATCTGCATGTTTGTGTTAGTTTCGTGTACTTATATTCCTTTATAAACTAATTATTAGACCTGGAAGGTGCCTTGTTGACCCATGAATGACAATCACCTACCCAGTAGGGTACTGAAAATCGTGTTCTACTAGAACATCAGTCTCCAAATGTAAAGCATGAAACCCAATACTGTTTTATAAGTGTCAAAAAGCTCGTTTAATTCAATGGCAATTTTTAGTTTTAATTATACATATACATCTGTACATGTTACAATTTAAACTGATCTCGCGTCGACGGGAACATATCTTTGTTCGCAAACATAATCTGGCCCCCATATTGGTGAGGTTGATGGTCAAAACTCACAGTAACGACCGACTTAACCCAGTAATTTTACATTGATATTTTATTATTAATTGCCCTCTCATTTTGATCATTTATCACCGGACAATGCAGTAAATAATCAAATTAACCGTTACATATAAATCGTTAACATCACAAATATTTACATATACATTATTTCTTATTGCTCATATAAAGGTACACAAAATCAATCAGCACTTGACAATATTTTATAAATCCGTAGAAAATAACATTTGTATATCTACTTTCAATCATTTATTTACATACAAACTTTATGGAGGCTCACATGTTCGCATAAGCGTCTCATAAGCCGCGTAGAACGTTAGGTATCCGTGGGACTCGCTGGGTCGACTAACACTAAAAAACGAACAATTTACAGCTACCAGCGAACTGCCATAAAGTTTGAATCCTTTAATCCCGTACTTGCAATGAGAACTAGATATGTATTTTATTTAAATATTCGTCATAAACCGCTCTTGTTTTCATATTAATGTTAGGCATTGAAAAATGTTTACACTTTTTGGCAGTGTTAATTGTAAAAAGGCATGACTACATTCTACAGCAAGCCGACAAAAAACCGTCATACAAGCTCTGTTTTAATGATTAATTTAACAATGAAACGACAACATTACTATCCTATATAAATCGTACAAAATGACTTAATACGATACTATTAAAATATAATATTGCCAAAAATCTATGTGCTATACCATACAAAAATCTTACAGTAATTGTCATAAACTTTGATTCTGTATTTAGGTGAATACAAATGTAAATTTTATATCAACTGTATCAAAATTCGGCACTTATTGTAAATTAAAAATCATTACGTGTTTAAGCTGTTTTATATGTGTATCCGTGAGAATCAACTGCCGAAACTCCAGTACAACAACATATTATCTATATTTAGTCCGGTTAGTATTAAATGTGATATGTACAGGTGTTTAGGCAGTAGAAAGTAATGATATGATACACTAGGCGCTAAATTTGTACTTCTAAAGGCTTTTTGACTAAAACTTAAGGGCTAATTATAGGCGTTTGATAATTTTAACAAACAATATTATTGCAAATGTAAATAGATGTTATTCTTAATATTAACACCTTAATACTTCGACTTAAAATGATATTGCCGTAGTTAAACAATGTCATTCCGAATTCGCTTGGAATGTTGAATTTTTGTGCTTCATGTAATACATCTATCCTGGTCCTGGCGCTAATTATTAAAATTTTTGTTATAAAACACACATTTTGCTTATGTAAAAAGATCCTACACATTAAGCGTTAGATCCAATGAGCCCTCGATTACAACGATAATACAAAACTCTCATTTTCGTGTTATTAGGTCAGTAACTACGTAATTGATTATTCGCCATTTCAAAATATAATCGCAATTAAAAAACACGTTAAGTTTATTCCACTTAGTTCACCTAGGTGATATAACTCAAATTCAAGTGGGATTACATTTTTAATTGCAATTGATATACTGTGAAATCCGCAATAAACTGCCACACGCATTAACTGACACTTGTAATTCGAGAGCAATTATTGTATGTTTTTAAAAAGTAAAAGCCCATTTTGATTAGTCGTTATAGGTAGGCCCCGAATACATAGAAGTTTCGCTTTTTCTCGGTCTATATACGGTATTCGGTTATCCCCGCATGCGGGCTAACAATGAGACTCATCGGTCGATAAAAAGCTAGCGTCGTGCTGGGAATCTATCGTAGAGTGTTAGACCCGAACTGACGCTGCAAGAATATAAAAGCTGTTCTTTTCACCGCAATACAAGTGTTTAAATTATGGAATGCATCTAGTTATTTTTTTTTAATAATCTACGTTTCTTTTTTTAATTTACTAATGGAAGTACACGGCATATAGATACGTCTCAGGCCCGGAATTTAAAAACTAATGAAATGGCATGCGGGCTCTACGGCGTGCGGGAACAGAAATCTCTCAGCATGCGGGCGCTAACGACTAAAGAAAATGAACCGTAATGAATATGTTAATAACGTATAATCTTTTCTAACTCAAAATCTAACGCCTAACATGTACTTTCTTTGAATCTAGTATGATATCAGTCATGGATATAAGCATTGAATCTTTTTATACAAATATTATGTTTATATTAAGACTAGATTTGAAGTGGTCTAGATGAAGGCAGTATTTTGTGCAATTAATCATCACAGTATATTCCGTAACCTGTTTTACAATTAACACGAAACTAATCGCACTACGTCTAAAATTATGAAACTTTTTAAAAATATTAATTAGAACTTTTCAAATTTGTAAAGCGCAGATATCTAAGCTAATAATTTGACAATATAACAGTTCAAAGATGATATTTTAGTTGCTTTTTATTATCTTTAATGATTAAATTAATTACTGCTTTTGATATTACAAATTAATATTTTCGAGGTATACTAAGTTATGTAAAAAATTAACGATATACTTATTATTAAGATATGAATTAATAATAATACCTACTTATTGGAACTTATAGGAATCGACAACTTACAATTTTCATAGGTAAGGCTTATATGTAATAATTTACAAAATATACAAGCAGATCTGTCTGAAGTTAATAAAACTATTCAATTTTTAACAAACACCGAATATAATACAAACATAAATTAAACCTTCTTTTTAACAAGTATTAAACAAAACAAAAACAATTTATTCACATCTAAATATTTGGATATACTCCAGACCGATCTTTGTTATAATTTCGACATTAATGGAATGTAATCAAGTGGCACTTATGTCTGGATTAAGCGTTTTGTTACATCCCAAGTCAAAAATTAAAAAAAAAAACTATATTAATACTGTATAATTATTACTTTTAAAGGCACTAATTATTATGGAATACTTCTAATTCACTATCTTATAATAAACACGAGTGTATTATTTACTCCATAGTATCTTATAATTTTTTCTACAATTTGTAATAAATTGGAATCATTTTTTTTTTCAATTTTAATTCTTACATTAATAATCGATTGAAAATGAATATTGGTACATGAAACTATAAAATGTATAGGACATTATTTCAATATCTGGACATTATACCTTATGCTACATAATAATCACCTAGTATAAAAGACTTTTCATCAAAAAATAATAGGTAAGGCGTGTCGGCTATTCTATACTAAACAAAAAAAAATATTTAATACTCCCTGGTCGTTTTGATTATTTTAACAGCTTTCAAATCGGGCTACGGTATTGCTAAGGTACAATAAGTGACTAATTATGATTCATGAACTAATATAAAGAATGCTAATGCCATTAAAAATACATGTCAATATAATAACAATAATTGTATAGTTAACTAATACTCACATATGTATATATTACACTCAAACTGTACAATTAAATCATACACATTAAAAACAAACAATTTGCAAATTATTACAAAGCAAATTATATTTTTAATAACAGCACTCTTGAGCAAAATTATAACATAATAATCATATATTAATACAAAATTTGATTAAAAAATTATAAACATTAACTACTAGGTCCCAATAATTGGAATATAAAATTAAATCTAATACTATGACAACAAAACTGCTAACTTTTGGGTACATAAACATTATACTTTGGTCTAGTATAGTAAATTATTCCTTTGGGTAATTGCTGCCTATTCAAGGAAGCCTGAAACAGATAAATTGTTCATAAGTACATTACTATTACTAATAACATTTAAAATTTGGATGGATGGATGTTTATTAGTTTGTAGCGTAAACTGAACGGATCTCGATAAAATTTGGCCTAGATGTAGAGATTGGGTAAATGACACATCATATAGTATTTTAGGCACATCCAAAATCATAAAAACAACGAAAAAATTATGTAGTAGGTGCACCATTAAATTGACCATTCCTTTCCCATCCCTAATGTAGGGCATATTCTGGAAGAATACATAGGCTACTTTTATATCATGCGTACTTGGGCTTAATACAAATATCTAAATACAAACCTCATATTGACGCTACTGATGCTGACTTTCAACAATGAACATAATTGATTGATGTTGGTTACTGTCAGTGTGTATAGGCACTGACCGTAGACATTCAATTTGATGTGACGACCAATCCTTCTTCTGACAATATATCGAACAGTAAGGCGTACGTCTGCACAATGAACATTCCGCTGATGCTTCACGGTTACAATTCGCGCACTGTAAGCAAATAATTAAAAAAAAATCAATAAAACCAAAAGGAAGAGCTTCGGTGGTTTAGGGGTTTGAGGACTTACTTGTAATCAACAGGTCTTGGGTTCGAATCCTGCAATGTACTAGTGTTTTTTTCCATTTTTCAAATTTCATATGTACATAATTTACCCGACGTTCTTATTGTGAAGGAAAATATCGGAGAAGAAATTCTAGGATACGTATGATGTCAACCAACCCGCACTTGGCCAGGGTGGTTGACTACGGCCTCATCACCCCTTACTTAGGGTTGGCTCCGAGCCCCTCGGTGGGGACGTATAGTGAGCTGGTGATGAATAAAACCAAAAGCTTAATGCTTCTACACTAAGCAAATTATTGGACTAGCTTATATTTCTGAAGAATAAAGCACTTGCCTTTTTAGATACTGTGTCATCGACATTGTGCAAAGTCACTTGTTCAACGTCCACCTCCGCGTCTACCCCTGCAGCCAATATTTGGGATGTTCTCTCTTGTTCCAATTGTCTAGTGTTTATTACCCTAACATCTTCTACACACTGTTTTAATTCATTCGCAACCCTGACTAGCGACTGACCAACATCTTCTAAACGTTTGAGTACTCCACTTAAATCTGGTAAACCTGAAGGTTGAAAAAATATTATTTTAATAACATCGAAACGAATTACAATCAAATTAATTACCAAACAAATATTACGATAAAAATGCAACAATTTTGTTAGATTTCAAATAAATAGTGCAGTTGGTTTTGTAATTACCCTAGTTACGACTCATAAGTCTGTTACGATGACTTTTCTTTGTTAATAAATGAGTTTCATTATATTTGTATTGTATTATAACGAATATTATTGAATGGCAAAATATATTGGATAATAATTAAGTCTTTACTTCTCTCCACTTATCAATGTTGCGTGTTTAAAAATCTGATACGACGAACTGCACAGATCCCTGAGAATTGTTGCATTAACTTATAAAATAACTAAGAATGAAATAAAGAACAGTAAGCTACTATTTTAAAGAAACCGTTATGTGATTGCCAGCGCGGAAGAAGGTGAATATTTACAACTATTTTCTATTTACTAACTCTAGGACATAGTGGTACAGTCACTTCAATACAAAAAAATACACAGATATAAAATAAAAACATTGAAATTCATTACAAAAGCAGGTGTTGTATTATTTAAATATGCTGGTGGCTCGAAACATTGCCTTCGCAGTACTCAATTTTGGGTTAGCGTGGCGCAAGGGGATGTGAAGGGGCGTACTCTTAAGCCATCAAAAAGATTAAGATGGCTAGTAAAAGCATAACAGGATTTTCTAATCTTTTTTAATAATTCGTTGGCAGTAACTCAGGCAAACAAAAAATACGTAGCAAATATCAATTAACCAGTAAAACATTCAGAGCGTTAAAATAAATTACCGCCTAGTAAGAGAGACAATTGTAAATATTAACCAGATATTATATTACAGTCTTCTGTTTTCCCATTGTAGCTTTTAGTTTTAATTTTTCGCGATCCTGCTTGTATCGTTTGGATAGCCGTTCGATCGCGAAGCATGTTATTTCTTACAGGTAAATCTGCCAGCAAACAAAATCGTTTAAATTACATATGACGGTAAAATAATTTATTTCATGTCTCCTACAATGTTTATTGTATCTGATCGCGAATACTTAACGGAACGCACATTCATTTACGTCACAAATAGGTTTTGCAGTTAGACTATGAGTAACACGTCCATAGGCACCTCAAGTTACAGAAAAATTGATGTTTTTCATGTCGGCATCTATAGTCTATACTTATAATGAAGAAGTAGGTGTATGATGACTTAAAATATTAAGTAAAGCTGATCAAAAATATGTTGTATCAACCCTAATAAATTAAGCGATTCTCAAGTTTTAAAGTTGTTTATTTTCCTATAAAAGGCTGTTGACAATTTGTGTGAAGTTCGAGAATCACTAGGTTTATTTTATAAAAAGTAAACTAGGACTACATAACAATAATGCATTAACACAAATTTACTTTTTATGTGTTGATATGTCAGCCAGGCTAGCATTCATAACTATAAACTAGTTATCTGTACAAGTTTAGTTGCTTACTTAAGTAATTATTGGCTTGGCATTTTCGCACCACCGGTTTCAACGGGTGTCTAAATTACATTCGCATTTTGTAAACATATTTGTCGTTAGTACGAACTAACACGGCAATAAGAAAACTTAAGGAGCTTAATAAAGCTCCTTATTAAAATATTTATAATTGTCGGCAGTGCTTACGCTAGTCAAAACACATGTTGAACGCTTGTTTAACTATGTGTTCCGAAATTAATTATTTTAAACAGTTACATTATGCAATGCAAACACGCTATAGTAGACAATTGATAAAATCAATCAGCAAAGTGATCCCTTATACTCAAATTATTAAAATTAGTAAATACAACATTTAAATGAAACTGTATGAAAATGTATATAGTCATCTCTCTCTTTCAAGAAAAACAAAAGAATGGCAATACGTTAGTTAACAGGTATTATGAAATAAGAAAATCATATAACAATACACAGTAAATGATATTTCCAAATACTTCGCATCCGCTCCTCATTGTTTTCTATCAATAACTTCTTGTGTTATTGTTGAGATTCTATAAGATGTGTCTATAGCATCAACCGAATTCTAAATATCATTCGCAATGCAGGTATTCTAAGGGGATAATCAAATCTTACGCGAAGAGTATAGTAAAAAATTAAACACAATGCAACACTTATGAACAACACAAAAAAATGTATTTCACTCGCGCTAAATTCTAAGCTTTATACAGTTGCGGAAATGAGCAGTGTTTTACTTTCTTTACTAATAACTTTATTTTTTGCAACTTGACAAACTCTGCCTCTTACAAATAACCAATTAGGTAGCAGTGATTTGCGCATACCAAAGGATAATGATAAAAAGGAATAAGCCGCGTAAAACTGACTGACGTTTTGTCCTACAGACACATTTAAAGCGTCCAATTGGTTCTTTCGCGTCGCCGTCTCAATGTGTACAAACCGTTAAAATAGTTACAGCTTTTAAAGTGGATCACCACCAGATTCCCCAATACATCATGACAGACAACACTCAGCAGCCAATAATATAGTACTCCACATGAATAAATTGCATAGAGGGCTTTACATACGGGCACTGCTTATATTACATCGCAATAGGCCTTAAATATTCTTACATTGTCAGCAGACAATATTAATGGTTTCCCTAATGAACTTATAATTACATTTTAAACCTAGCTGTGTTTATGTGGAAAATATAACATTTTAATGATTCTATGGTTGTCTTACTATAGAATTTGACGTGATGCCACTACAAGGAATAAATAATAGTAGTTTCTGTATTATCAAAGAGAATGGCGATAAGTATAGTTACAATCATCTGGTAGTTGAATTCTATGGTTATATGCATTCTATAAATTAGTATAGACTATAGATGCAAAGATAAAAAAATACATCAATAAAATTAAATTATGATTTAGAGATACACTTGCTTTTGAATTCTAAACTACTAAAAAAACAATTAATCTGTGTAAGGATGTTTATGTTTGTTTGCCTGCATTTTTACATACTTTGTAAATGACAATAAAGCTAATTTTATATAAGTCACTAACAAAACTTTTATTGAAACCTCAGCAATTCAAATGGAATAGATAATTTTACTATACATGGTTTAAATTATATATTTGTGATGTTGTTGTTGATTTTCTGATTTTTTAGACACATCTTGTCCTAAACCCTAATGAAATAAATGTTCTTCATGCCACAATTATCTCGTAACAAATTAAAATCAAAATTATGAATAGGTACTTACTCTTTTCAGTGTTCAATGTTGGATCAGGCTTTGTTTCAGGATTTTCCATAATATGATATTCATTACTAGATTCCAAGCCATCTGTAATGGACTGCCATGCCTCT
The DNA here is from genome assembly GCF_000836215.1 of Papilio polytes. Classification (NCBI taxonomy): domain Eukaryota; kingdom Metazoa; phylum Arthropoda; class Insecta; order Lepidoptera; family Papilionidae; genus Papilio; species Papilio polytes. The sequence continues at coordinate 372,522 of NW_013528493.1, forward strand.
TTAGAATGACTATTGTTGCTTGTCTGATGAATATTATCCACATCACTCTCTGCAAGTACACTTTCACGCTTTGATTTTTTCTTCTCTTCTGGTTCTTGATTTCGTCTTTTCCTTTTATACGGAGTAAACAAACGTACTGGTCCCATTGCTGAAATTGACAAAATAATTTTGATTATCACATACAGAAGCAACATTTTTAGCTACAACTATCGGTTGAAATGTGTCTTTTAAAGCAGGATTGCCATTATAGAAGTCCATTTTACACATTCCTCTGTTTACTTGATGTCCACTATGAGATGCGGTGTACCATTAAAGAAAAATCTTATAAACTATTTAAATTAAACTAATAATGCTCACATTTTCACTATATTTAGTGTTGGATTATGAAAATTAAAAATAATTTGAACTAATTTACTTATTGTAAAATTCTACTTTAAGTCGGAGGACAATTGTCAATGTTTACTTATCATTAGTCAAATAATGTACAGTAAATATTTACAATTTCACTAATGTCACTAGTAAATATTTAAATACTAAATTAAAAATTAAATCACTACTCAATGTTGCTATCTTTCAATCTAAAATATTTTAGTTTGAAAGACATCATAATAAAAGTAAGGTTATATGATTGTTTATGATAGAAACAAGTTTAAACTAATTAGTACCTGATTGATCATCACAGCACGCCCCACAGGTACAACTTGTTGCATGAGGTGCCAAAATACCTTCATCAATTAAAGCTTGAATACTTCTTCCACCAAACCTTATTGACCTTTTCCAATCTTTACTAGACGCGCGGCCACACATAGCTTCGAATTCACTTGGCGTGAGCCATTTCATACCGTACTTGATACATCGCCCGCGACCTCCAGATCCAAATCTATGTTTGTGTAGTTCAGCTGATGTATTTTTGCAACGCACTGGAAGAACTGGCATCAACGCTGTTTCCGTCCATGAACGAGCACTAGCAGCTCGCGACGGTGGTGTAGTACTTGAACTGGCGTCCTCATTCGACTGCTCCCGACTTTGCGACGGTGGTGAATTTTGAATAACAATATGTGTCGCTTTTATATCTTCGGTAACAGGACCACCAGAAATGAAACCGTTGTCCACACATATCATAGGCTTGAAATGCGGTAGCTGATCCGACGTAATTACGTTGAATGTCGTACCTGTTATGAGTGTGCCAACTGGCAAAGAAACTGGCACAGTAATGACACCATTTGAATCACTAGAAAGTCGAGCAGTCTTGATTTCACTTGCCAAAACAGTACCGCCATCAGTACGATCGGATTCGTTCTCGGTGTCCGTCGCCAGAGGATCGTCTTCGGAAACTTCGGTAATGTCCGGCATAACGACGTTGTCCGAAGTCCTATTCTGTGCCATTACTTTCTTCCGGCTTTCGTGAAAAACTCCCTCGCGTAGGGACCGTATTTTGGACACTGACATGAAAAAAATCACCCAAAAATTCCCACCAGCTTTGTCCGACACAATGTAGAAAATGGAATGAAAACATTCAAGTACGTAATGGCGGAAAATTCGAATAGTACATTAATAAAAACAAATGCATTCTTGATTAAGATAGAAGTACAAAAATAGATTATCTTTGCATTAAAATCACGTCAAAAAATTCTTTCATGTTTTAATATTTCAAAAATATTTTAATTTTGTTTTTTTTTTGTTGCCTCAAAATTCATATCACAGATTATATTTCAAATGCGATCAAGTTATTATGGTAAATCCAAAGACTTAATTTTTGTAGACAGGACAGGAAACAAGGTCATGTCAAGATAATCAAGTTAACTGGTAATGAAGTTAACAGTTTCAAGTTATATTTTATAACATAAACAAAACACAAACAAGTATAATTAAGTTTATAAAAACACTTTCTATTCTACACTGATGTATAGGGCGAGAATGCCCTTATTAGTAAAATGGAGTACTAGGTAGAAAGATAGTTAACAACAAGTGCTAGCTACTGGCGTAATGCATTTCCATATGCCAGTAAAATGTACACGAGACCATACAAGATGAGACGTATCAGTTTTAAAGTCCCTAACCCACTTCCTCCATCCCTCAAATTACAGTCCAGTTAGCGATTCCACATACCTACCCGTAGCTAGTACGTGCCAGTAGTTTGCATATAAGCGTGTCAGTTACTGGCATGCAATTTAACGCCATAACCTATAGACAATGGGAGTGTGTCCTAATGCACGAAGACAGTGGCATTGCTCGTGGACAGGCGCAATGCACTCTTTGGAATTTTGATAATTTTCTAAACCTACTAAACTCTTTGTTAACTTGCAAGCGAACTAAATTATTGGAAGTCAACAGAACGTTAACTTTTTTTCATTTATTGGGGTAAAAGTTAATATGTTAAGTAGAGCGTTAACTTCGTTAATGCCGAAAATCTAATGAACGAGTTAATGCCCGCCCACCTTTGCGTATTGTCACCTCATGCAGTGAAAGGGAAAGAAAGGAAGTTAGTTCTCAATGTGGTTTAACTTTTTTGTCATATGTGGCAAAGAGGATTTTGCTTTGTGTATTATTTACTTTGCCCAAGTACATTTTCCACATTTCCACATACGAGTTGCCACTATCAAAATATCTACAAAATAGGGATTGCTATTTCTGTTTTTTCGAAGCCAATAAGAGAGACAACAATATGTTTTGGTAAAGAATTTCGACAAACGAAACTGGCGATAAGTAAGAACAGTAACAAAACAAGATAAAAAAAATAATTAACTCACAGCCATGGTTTAATATTACATATTTAAATTACGAGTGTATTTTATTATAATATTGACTCTTGGTTTGAAATATAAGTGCAAAAATATTTTTATTCTTTGACGAAAACTATATTTTAAAATTGAAAATCTCGTAATATACTCAGTTTCGCCAATTTAAGCTAATTTTTGTTTTAAGATTGCTTTTTCGACAACGAATATATTATATTTTTAGCTATTAATATTGATCTTACAGACTTGCGCAGTTAATGCAGCCTTTGTCTGCCATTGCTTGCGAAAAAATATTGTCAGTTTGAAGTTGCGAAGTATTGACATTTACTGATTTGTGCACTATGTTTGTATTTGTAATTTATAATGTATGTTTGTAATTTATATTGGTTTATATTTATAAATTAGATAGTTCAATTATTTTGATCTACTTTGAAGAAAAATTTATTATATAATTCCACGATATTTTTTTTTTGTTTGCAGTGATAAAATTACTCATTTACCATGGAAGATATACGTTCTAAATACAAATCTATACAGAATGGTTCCCATCATATTACATTAGACTGTATACATCCGCAGGTAAGCTAAGCTTAGTTAGTTTTTAGCCAAATTACTAATCTTTGTTAGCCTCCAGTGGTGGACATTCCATAGGCGATGATCTCCGTAAAACTGTCGCTTTTGCTCCCTTCTCTGGCTATTGTCTTTAAGCACACTTAGTAAATTATTTGTAATTTTTTAATATTGGAGGATGTCAATATTTGTAGTGCTGTTGCTTGTTCACAGTTTGGTTTATTTCTACATGTCTGTACCATTGGGATATACAGTCAACACATGGCTCTCCGTATCATGTTCATCCTTATCCTTCTCCTATTCGTCTACAACATGCTTTTACAGCACAGACCAGCCCAAAGATGTTCCACCCAAAAGGACTTAAACCTCATCGCGTAAGTTCAAAACATCTTAATAGTTTATGTATTATTATTAAACATGTTTTTCTAATGAATTTAAATGTATTTCCAGGATGGCAAAATACTTGTTACACCAACTGAGAGTCCTATCCTTGGAAGGGCCCTATGCCTCACTCCTAGGGGCAGTCCACTACCAGGCCACATATCTCACCTGAATGATAAATTCCAAGACTCACTTACTATCACATCTGACACAGATGCTTTGGTTGCCAAGATAAGTGCCATGTTCCCAACTGTTAGTGAGACACACATAAAAATATTATTAAAAAAGTAAGTCCGTTTTATTGTACTTATTTTAAGTAATAATCAAATATGTTATTTAAAAAAGTAGTTAAATAGATGTATAGTCATGATATTCTTTTTAAATTACTTGAAAATAAGATTTGAGACTGTTGTCCTCCATCCATCCTAAACTTAATACATTCATGTTAAAATTAACATTATAGTATTCACATTTTAGTTTATAACACTAACACTAACACTAACTAATTAGTTGAACCACAAAATTTTAACAGTTTATTTTTCCTAATTCAGATATTACAACCGTGAAGCAGTAGTAATAAGCGCATTACAAGTTGAGAAACATCCTATAACTACACCTGGGCCTTTAAGTATGTCCCCTTCAATGGCACGCCTGCAGAAAGGTGCTGTTGGTGTCTACTCCGCAATGCAACTTGCTAAAGGAGGATCATCTATGCATGGGTCTAGTCATTTGACACCTCTTACTGGGACACCGCAAGGTAAAATTGCCTGTTTTAATATCATGCATGCGGATCAGAGATTATGAACTTGTTAAACTGCAAAATACCAAGTTCTGTATGTAATATAATAAAGTATAAACACACACTACTTCATGGTGTAGGATGTCAGCAATTGGACTTTAGGTTATAGATTTTCAGGCTACTAAACTTAGGGTAATTAAATTGAAAAAAAAACCCTAATAGAAAGGGACTATAAACTACAAGATGCGAACAATAAGGAAGCAAGATTGCCATGGTATGGTAATTGGTATCCAATGTCAAAGGCCTTCATTGTCATTTGTGCATTTGAACATTTGAGTTACAGGAACAGCTACTGTATAAATTAAGATTAACATTAGCCTGTCTCGACATATTTTATTACAAAGTACCATTGATATTTCAGGTTCTCCATTGCTTCTGAGACCAGCTTCAGGGGCATCAAGCTACATGGGCATGGCAAAAGCAGTTGATGGTCAAACAAAACATCAATCACCAAAAATGAAATTGAAGTATGTATCCTAGTAGAGAAATATAAGAATTAGGGTTTACTGGTACTGTTGACAGGCTGTCAACAGGGGAACTTCAATCATTCCGATATTAAGTTCTATTTAAACCAATAGGTGCTCAATTCCTGTTGCAAAGGATGGTTGTATGCAACATGTCACTTTGTAAAATAAAATTAAGATAGTTCATGATTAACTAAGAACAATAAAAAAAGGCAGAACTATCTGTCCCTTTAGCATTAACTAAATTAAGCTTAAGTAATAGATGCCATACTTTACATGAATTTGATTAAAATAGAAATCAGTATGCATATAATCTTTATTGATTAATAAAAATTATATTATTCACAGGTATCTTAAAAGTATTTTTCCAAAAGCAGAAGAGACTTTAATTCTGGATATATTAGCAAATAAAGATGATAATGTTCAAAAGGCAAGCGAGGAACTCATCGGTATGGGTTTTACCAAAAAAGATACTTCAATACAAAAGAAAAAGGATAAAGAAACACCACAACCTGTGAAAAAAGTTGTTACTATAATGAAGACAACAGAAGAAAAAATGCAATGTAAGTTATACTCAGACTTAACACAATCACTGCCACTATGATTTAATAAACAAGTTGATGGTATTAAAATCGATCAAATAAAAACAAGGTATACAATAAAGTAAGTAAGTTGACAACGGCCTTGTCGCCCTAACTTAGGGTAAGCTTCAAATGACCTTCTCAATGACCCCATTGCAAGGCTTGAAGCTTACTTATGCTTACTTATAGACCATAGGTCATATTTGACAGTGGTAGTGCCCGCTTTAACATCTTAGCACTGCAGGGCTGGCACGACCGGTGTAATACCACGACCACACAGAAGACAGGTGTGAAATGGAACCAATGCCGTGTTTCGTCTGATGAGTGTTGTGCAGGAGGCCTAATTTAAGTCCCTCTCTCTTTACTACCCTTTTCTTATGAGACGATGGGAAGGGAAAGTGGATTTGACGATGGAGGAGATGCTTAGGAAGAGGAAATATCGTCTTTATGTGCGTCTCCTCCTCCGTCGGATAAGGGTAGGCGACGCATCTGCAATTGTAGATGTTGTCTATGGGCAGCGGTCGCTTCGCCATTTTGGCGGATTCAGGTGGCCGCTTGCTCATTTGCCATCTTATGTTATAAAAAAAATAATAGTAAACTGCTGGTAATCTTACTTCTTATCAATATTATAAATGCGAAACTTTGGATGAATGGAAGACAGTTTGTTAGAGTTGGTATCCTAAATAGCTGAACGAATTTCTATGAAATTTGGCTTAGATGTAGAACATAGTCCGGAAGAACACATAGGCTACCTAGTTTTCTTGTTTTATTCCATGCGGACGGAGTCGCGGGTGAAAGCTAGTTATACAATAAAAATGAATCTATTAAACATATACTATTTAAGTAATTATTTTTGTTTTAGTAAAGCAAAAGTTGCAAAAAAAATTTAACACAGTAGCTGAAAGGGTTATTTCGATAGCTCTAGAAAGTGTCGATTTTAATGAAGAAAGAGCTGAACAAATATTAAATGCTGTGGTCCAAGAAGAGGATGCACCCAAAGTTAATAAGAATATTGAAATCAAAGAAACACATAGACCTGGTCCTATAGACATTACAAAAGGGTAAGAACTCTTTATAAAAACAATATTTCATTGAATTCCATTTTACTATCTTGAAAGAATTTTTTTTTTTTTATTTAAACTTCTACACTGATCTTTATAAAATATTACTATATAAATACAAATACTTCCTCTTTAAAATATTAGTGTACATGAAAAAAGTATCATATGTCTGTAAGAAAGATTAACAGATATTAATTAGAGCAAAGGGTAAAGCAAAGCAACAAAATAGTAATTTTTAAGAAACCCATCCTAATAAAATTCATACAAACATATTATTTTTATGTAGTCCATATATCAAAAGTAACAGAACTTACTTACTATTGTCAAGTGTATTTTACAAAGTTACTTACCATTCCACTTTCATATTCAGTAGTATCAAAAAATAATCTAAAGTCATAATTCCTGGCGCTTATTATGTAAACCTTAGCTCCAGTAGCTTCTTAGCTTCTCACTGTATAAAAATACATAAAAATTGATGGTATATTTGTTAAATTCAACATCAGCTCCCAATATGTCCCACTGAGACTCGGAGCCAACATTAAGTTACTATCTTTATTTGGTAATAAATAATATTTTAATCGACAATCAATCTTTATGTATTTATCATTTCATAAATATATAAACGGACGTAATTGATGAGTAACATACAATTAAAATTATACACAAAAACATACAGACAGACCTTTTGGGAAGTCGGTCAAGAATTGTATAAAATAAATTGGATGTAAGGTGTTAAAGTATGTTTAATGCCATCAATGGTATCCGTATCGTCATATCACTCATCCCCTGGGTGGCAGTGTTAGCGGCGATGTGGAGCAGCCGCCGAGCCGGCCGCCCCCCGCGCCCGCCTCACGACGACTCAAGATATGGACCGAACATCTGAAGTATGTCTTGCATGCTTGTCTTCCGTACCTTTCTCCCTCTTGACTCTAACAAAACTGATAAATCCTGTCGCAATGTCTTAGCAATGGTTTTTTTCTATTTAAATATGAAGCAAACACACTTTTTTAAATTGGATGTCAATCACAGCATGTTTTCGAATTAATAATTGTTATTTATAACAAAAAGTTACGACGTTATAAGCTATGTATTTTCACCCTCTTTAATTTAGGGGGATGAACAAATTAACAAAAAATGATGCGAGAAAGGAAGGAAGAAGGAAAGGAGTCAATGTAAAGAAGTAAGATTGCTGATAATGGTTAATAATAGACAGTGACAAAGATCTTTGTTGTCATTTGAGCATTTTAATTTTGACATATCGATGTCGTACGGATAAAGCCACAAGAAAACAGCTAGTTTTAAACAAATGAATTTTTGGAAACAATTGCGACAGTGTTGAGATAACAGAATTCTATTTTTAATCCGTTGGCACAAATTAAACAGCTTATTGATCTAAACTGTAATTATAGTATAGTCTAATTAGGAACTATATAGTTATTCATGTTTGTGTGGTAATAAATGTTTTTAAAATATGAGTGTTTTAACATGGTCTTATATATTACGTTTAGAAATCACACGGTTGAATTAATTTATTGAGTATGCATTCTAGCATGTTTTTTGATAGAAATGTCTATATTTTTCTAAATAGTTGATACCTGTTTCAAATTAGACATTTTAATATGAGATAGTCATGTATAAAATTGAATGTTCAACATTCTGAATAATGTTATTGTGTGGTTGAAGAAGCTTTACTCGTTTTAGTTTTAGTAATAAAACATTTTCAGCATCACCTTGACAATTATCGGTAAATATATCTCTCCATATCGTGAGTTAGATAATTGTAAAATATTTAATCTGTGATTGATTAAGTGTTAGATTATTTTCCAATAGTGATGTGTGTTAGAAGTTACAGTCAACATAGATATCATAGTCATTACCATAATCATTGTTTCTTTAGCATCGTTAATGATTATAGTTTGGAATCCCGTACCAGCACTTAGTACCTGCATTTATATCACAACTGCATACTAAAAAATAGAGCAGTTTAGTTAACATATTTAGACAGATATTAGGTTATATGTGTTATAAGTGTTTAAATTTAGAAAGAATAGATGGTGAGATATGTAAAAAAATAATTCAATAAATGATTTGTTTTGTTTTAAATATTACAGGCCAATATTAAAGACGAGTGCAAGTGTGGAACCTAAATACAAATCACAGTATCGTATGGCGAGTAACGGCCCTAACCCATCACTACGACAAGGACCGAAGGATAGTTTGCTTCTGTAAGTGTTTCTTAGCAAAATCTTACTAATACGGATGCATGGATATTTAATAAATTTTTTTAAACTAAACAGCTGAACGGATATACATGAAATTTGGCATGTACATAAAAAATAAAATACATACGCTGCTTATTTTGGTTTTTATTAAATTCGTACTGACGAAAGCTAGTCTTGAATAAAAGTAACAAAAGGAATTCAAAGCAGAGATTTATTTCTCGCAATACAATGTCTGAAATGTTAGCACTACATATTTTTTTTTTATGCAGTTTAAAGTTAAATCGTAATATCACTAACATAGTTGAATACCAAAGCTGTATTGTTTAAATGAAATTAATTAGTAATACATTTTTGCAGGGAGGATTACATGGCGTGGAATGGACCGAACCCGGAGCTAAGAAATGGCAGAACAGTAAACCCCGAAGGTCCAGAGAAATGCGAGAAAAAATTTACTCTTGCTCGAGGACCAGCCGAGCTCGCTAAAGGCCCAGCTGGTATTGCGACTGGATCCATTTATCAAAAACTAGCAAAAAAATCAGCTAAGATGTAAGTTTTACACGACTAGACTTATTTTAATACTTGGCATGCTGGGAACGTTTCTTGTAAATAATATCGCAGTTTTCGATTCACTGCGATATATCCAGTTAACGAAATATCCGATTTACTAAAACAACACCCGCTGTACATGTAATTTAACGCAAGTATTGTATTAATACAATATATTCGTCTCGTTGCACATATGAGTTAAAACAATTTATAAATCAGAGAAAATGATTAAATAATTTCATCTAAAATTCTTGACACTACTATAACGCTTATTAAGTAATACTTTTACTGAGGCAAAAGTTGTTTTTATGGTGTAATTCAATGTTTTTTTATACAACAATGACATAAGTTTATTTTCAGCGCTATCTAAATTACCAAACGGATATGGGAACAATACAGATCTTGAAGATAGAAGCGAAACGATGTTTACATTAATATTTAATTTCGTTATTGTTACATTGTAACTTTTTAGGTTATTATTTGTTTAAAATTCTTGTCCGCTTCTGTTTGTTAATTATTTATTGTCACACATACCAATTGCATTGTCTAAATTAACACATTAATTAGGAGTTATAGAAATTTTCCCATTTAATTTCAATTATTTTGTTTGGAACTTATTTCAAAATATATGCATAGGTATAATTTATCAACATGACAAATATTTTATCTTAAAAGATATTTACTTCACTTGCATTTTAATTCTTAAATAATCCTAGTCTCCATTTCTTTAATATTTCATTGTTAATATTTTAAACTAAAATAGGAATAAATGTATCCTGTAACAAGTAGAACAGTATTATGTTAGTTATAGCTGAAGCCACTGTTAAAACATTATCGTCGCTTCCATTCGTATAAGGAAACTGATAGATATAACGGTATTAGATTTGGCCCCTATGTTCATTTTTCAAAAAATATTTCTAACCCTTTGTGTTCTTCCAAACAGTGATCTTTATCTTTACTTAATTTTAACCATATCTGTGTCTGGAGCTACCCTTCTAACAACCATCTATTCAAACTTTCGCATTTGTTATATTATATAGATGATTCTGTATAGTGGTTTCAGCTGAAGTAAACGATTACAGTTATTATTTTGTGCCAAATGTTAATATTTTTAGTATCCCAGTTGATTCCCTTTTGATATATTTTTTTTATATTTAGTGGTAATTGTTTATTGTTATAGATGTTAAACTACAAATTCGGATTTATCAAACAGTCTCTATTTTGTTTTTTAATTCCATTTTAACAACTTGACACTGATTTCAAAATGTCCGAATTTGAAGCTTTTCCCTAAACGCGATATCTCATTATGAGGCCTTCATATTTATGGATCTCAAGTAATGTAGGACTCTATTTTCATTGTTGTACACATTAGACTAAAACAAACACTTAGATATAACTTGAATTTAAATCTACATGTTCTTTACATTTAATATGATTAGTATTTTTTTAAATAATCTTTAATCGTTATTCAATTTGTAGCATAAATAGTTCTTCCTCGTTAGTTTAACTTCTCTTATTAAAGGTAATCCAAACTTGCCATTAAATATAATGAACAAATATTTTTATCAAAATTTAGTACCAAATTAATATTTTTGTATGGCACAATATCTGCGTATGCTTACTTATGTATACTGTAATTCATTTTAGGATATAGATTGTTATATAAGCGTAAAAGGTTCAAGAAAAATAAAATAGTGTAGTTCTGTATTTTTAAACAATCTTTTTCTAGCCTCTGTTGAGAAAGTTGAGAAAGTTGCCACAATAGTGTTATAACTAGTAGTATGTTTTTATATCTTGGCCAATCTAGATGTTATATTAATTGGATATAGAATTACTCAGTATTAAGCTTAGATTTTAAAAGTTAAGAATTTACATCATATTCCCAAATATATTTAAAGTTGATTGTGCTCAAAATCGTTATAGGTATTGTAGTGATTAGCTTTTAGTTCGGTTATCCTAAGGTTTGCACTATTAATTCAAAGACATGAATACATCATGTAGGCAATAAATTACAATACAAACAATGGATGTCTGTAATTTTTCTGTAGGACAACGAAATATATTACCTCATAGCTGTAAATTATAACTGAAAATCCAAAGAATTGTCCCCCATACATGTATAATTATACAACATGTTTCAACCATGTGCGTCGTCTTTATGCATAGCTGTATGTGAAGGCCGTGTTCTAAAAAAGAGAATTTATCGTGCATCTGAAAGCCAAAGATTTTCGCATTCATTATCTTCACGGTTTCTATACGAAATCCACGGCTGCAGTAAATTTCAAGTCATGCCACGCTGTCAACTATCACAAACCTAATGCTGCGCACAATTGCACTTGCGTAGGGATCTTCAATGGTCAGAAAGATTGTAAACACTCTATTTATAGCAATAATTTATTACTAAAGAATTCAGTAGGTTTCTAGTCAATTAAGTTTAGGTATAGATTGTAGACTTTCAAATTTCATATTTTTGCGACAATTGTAAGTCTTTTTTCGAAATAAAAATGTTGGATTGCCTAATTCTGTGTTTTATTACAAAATCCATTTAGCTCACAGTAAGAAATATTGTTTCAGCTAATAATAAATAATTACAGCTTACTTGAACTCCAGAATCAAGAAGTATAGCAAATTCACTTTTGTGTTACTTGTTTAAATTGTGCATATTTTTTCTCGTAAGATAAAATCAAACTTTTAATAACAAAACTATAATAGATAAAAACCATTCTTCCAGGAAAAAAATATTAGATAAACGAAAATGCAATTAGTAAATAATTTGCATAAAGAAATCATTCATATATGTAGATGTAGGGATTTGATTCAACTAAGGCGATATCCTTCTCCAATTGACGAAGTTCTTGTTCCATCTTAGTTTTTCTGACAATTTTCGGTACCGTGTCCGTGAGCATCGGCAATTGCAAGAAGGCCTTTTGCATTAATTGCCAATTTTGCTTCAGATCCTAAAAAAATATATCAATTAACTATAGTTTGTAATGCAGACGGAAAAAAAAAGTTTCGTGCACTAAACAAAATATCGTTATCATATTCTTACTTTTCTGAAGCATAGTTTCGTTTGGAGATCTGATTATGGATGACATCAAAACAATCGTTTACTACAGAACAAGTGCATGTCATTATTTACAACTTACATCTAAAAGTTTTTGTCGCTCCTGTTCATTAATGAGTTTGCATAGGCTTTCCTTGTTTTCTTCGGCTAATCTCATTTTTTCCAATCTCTTCTGAATTTTCCGATTTCTTTTGACCAAATATTCGGGCATCTGTCCAAAATCCGGTCTGAGACAATATTCCGGAACTTCACCAGAACCTTTAATCTTTTTTATGTGGCCATCTCTAGTATCCACTAACCTATGCATAAAGTATGACAATCAATGTACTATTAATATAAAATTGCTGTTATTAAAGTTTAGTATGAAATGTGCATAAAATGTTATTGGTAATTTGTTGATCTGTGTACATAAACTAGTTGGGTACCTTGGTTCAACTGGTCGCGGTTTTGCTTTTAAGACTGCTTTCATATTCCGCACACGAATATTAATTTTAGGCTTTTCCTTAACCTTTTCCGGGGGCGGACATCTAGGCACCGCAGGTAAATTGCCGATGATGCACTTATGGTCAGATTTTTTAGGCGGCTGACCAATACCTTCACCTTTCTTTAGGAATTGTTCCGGCGGCTTCAAAGGCGTCTCTGCGTATCCAAAAGTACGTCTTCTCTGAGGAATTTTAGTTTCTTTAAGCTCTCTTTCCAGTTTTGATTCATACCTATAAATTAAAGCGGGTGAGTATCTGTTAATTTAGCCAAATTATTATGTATAACTTAAATTGTCGAAATTTATTTATATATTTTCTGCGTTATTATTTTACTGCTTGTGTAATGATTATTAATAAAATTTATTGATTTACCGAGGCGTCTTGGGCGGTTCTGGTGGAGGCTTATCGAGTATTCTGTATATGACTTCGTCATGATGCGTTATCTCCACTAAGGACATTGATTTTGATTTTAACGAATTATATATTTGAACAGGGAGTAAAATTCAGATTAAATGTACAAAATTATAAAACCAGTTTAGCTTATTCCAGGAATAATACTATTTTGGTTGCTATGGAAACATTGAATTCAGGCTTTTGTCAGGTTTTTCGGTTACAATGGGAAAGGCCAGCCGGGACACAATCAGAACAATGTTATTATATTCTGGTTGCGAAATCTGCGGTATTGCGAAAATTATAAATCTGTGATATCCGCGCTTGAATCTTGTATAGTTATAATTATTTGCGTTTATGTTGAAAGTTTGTAACAAAAAATTACTTTAAGATTTGACATCTTGTGTCACTATTTTTGGTTGTAGCAACATTAACGAATCTGTCATTTGAATGAATGTCATAACAAATATCAAATACATCAATACTGTTCAAATGAGAGATATTTTTAGATTTTCCTGATTTTATTGATGTTTTAAGTTTTCCAGTAAGCGCTTAACATATGCGCAGTAACGCTTTATCATGTTAAGTGGCCGGTTTCGGAGTAGCCTTAGGAGTTATTGGAGTGTCGGGTACGGAGCTAAATCGTTATCCAGTAGAGATGTTTTAGATCAACATGAGACGTTAAGTGGATGTCTATCTACTCTGCCGAAGAAAGCAAAGGTTGTAATATGTGGAGGCGGTGTTATGGGTGCTGCCGTTGCCTACCATTTGGCGAGGCGGGGTTGGGGAGACAAGACTATCCTTATAGAAAAAGAAAGGTAAGACAACTAAGTTTCTTGTTATTTCTACATATGTAATAATGAAAATATTTTAAGTATTAAGGGATACGCATAACTAATGTTCCAATTAATAGAAGTAATGGATGGATAAATTTTTTATAAAGAATATATTTTTATCAGAATATGGCGTCAAAAAGGTTTTTATTTTAATAAAACCAAATTAATTAAATTCTTACTGACATTGCGAACTGTATCAGAGACGTTAAAATAGTAATTTTTGTATTGTTTGATAAAGCACTAGTGATTCAACTAGTGTGTTTAATCAGTCTACCAAAATGTATGTGAAATGTAGATAAAAGTGAATACAATCATATTAAAAGATTAAAACCATATTGCCACAGGATTGTTCTTGTCTTTCATTGATTTTAAAACAAGACATTCATGGGCGTGGTCAGAGGGAGTTAGGGGGGCGGTAGCCGCCCCTACTCTTAGGCAATTAGACAATGTATAAAAGATATTAAAACCAATTTGAATATGACACTATTAACTTTATCTTCCATCCTATATTTATTACCACTAAATTATTGGTTGGCGACGCCTATGTTTACATCAGTCAGTAACTGTTTTGTTTGATAAAAATTGCTTGTTAATGCCATAACATGTAATACTTGATGTTCAGAAGGTGATTCATATAAATACGTAAACATGTTTCTTCTAATCTTAAGTCAGTGAAGCTGTTTGAGGACTTTTGCTGAGAGAGCACATGTTTATCATACTACAGTAGATGGTTACAAATATGACTATGTTGAATAATTAACCATTGTTGGTTGTTGCCTGATTAATAATCTCTTCTTTTTAAATTTATCAAACATGCAAATTAAAGTTATGATCATCCACCACTTTAGTTGATCTATTTTGGTCTCCGGAGCTATGCTAATGCTTGTTATTTGGCAATGACAAAGTGGTTAAGCACTTATAATGTACAGGTCTAAGATTGATCTTCACCATAGGGTGGTGGCTTGGCATAGACCAATATGTATTTAAAATTTTTATATGTACATTTATCCTACATTCTTATGGTAAAGGTGATACAATCTACACATTTATAGCTGTAAATAAATTAAAAGATGTATGTTGAGTATGCAGCTAAGGGTTAAAATATCTATAACGATTTTGACAAGACAGAAGTTCTGTTATGTAATAATCAAGTATTTACATTTAAGTTTTTCTCTAAGTGTAATTTATAAAAGTGGTAAAGATGTGTAATTTATGATATCTTTTTTTGTGCAGAGTCGGTACCGGTAGTCGATGGCATGCATCCGGGCTTGTTGGTGCTTTCAAACCCTCTTTGGCTCAAGTGAAACTTGCTCAATCATCAATTCGACTATTGCAAGATTTAGAGGCGCGCGGGAGACCTACTGGTTGGAAGCAATGTGGCTCGCTTCTGCTGGCAAGAACTCGAGATAGGATGACAGTTTATAGAAGAATGAAAAGTCAGTCAGTGTATGTATGAGCAGATGACTTTGTTCACATGGAGTTTAAAGGGTTTATTAAAAATTTCATAAATTTACTTCTTTGGGGAGAGGATGTATTATCATTAAGGTCTGTCCTCGATGGTCCTTCAAGAAGCAAGCCTAACATTTTCTCAAAGCCGCAAATCATCTGTAGTTCCTCTGGTGCTGCGGATGTCTATGGGAGTCGCTGATCACCTCAGTATTCCTGCCATTTGTTTGCCCCATTATATTATGAAAAAACGTATTATTGAAATCTATGAGCAAAGTTTCAAGTTATTAGGCCATTTAACTGCAGTTGTACGTAAATATGTCAGACGTTCAAGTTACTTATTTATATAATACCGGTCACCACCGATATACCGATAAACCGAAAAACTAAATAAACCTATAATATTCCCGCTTATATCAGCTGCCTACCCGTCAAAGTCTCGTCACAGACAGACAAAAAAATAGCTTTTCCTTATAAGAAATGCAGATACACCATGTTAAAAAATTTAAAATTTTCTTTTAAGTTACATACAGACGCCCCAACTCTATTAATACATATGTATAGACAGATAAACCAATATATACCAAGAAATTTGTTGTTAAGGTCAATTCTACCAACTTTTAAGGGAACAAAATTGCGAAATGTAGGATAAAGAAACGTTTTGATTGGTTAACCGTTTCTGTTAAAAAGTACATTTGTAAGTTGAAAATTTAATTAAAGATTTTTTTATTTTTTATTTCAAGTAAATTAAAAAAAAAACATCGTAAGACTATTTATACATTACGTATTTCGTATTTAAAAGATAGCTTAAAAATATAACGCATAATGAAACCCGAAAACAAATAAAAAAAAACATTTTTTCGAAGATGTTACGAAATAATATACGAAACAGGTAAATCTTAAAGTGAACTGCGTAATATAGAACGTGCCCGTTAACCGTGTATTGATCGAGATGCGCAGAAAATTGCGCGGTACCTACCTTCATAGATTATTCGACGCCGCCTTTCCGCGACTGTGATTGTTCAGTGAATACAGTAACATGTCACAAAACATTTATTTAAAAAATAAAACCATCACATGGTTGGTTATCTGCAAATCTCGTCAAATATTTCTATCATACGCGAAGAATTGGATACTTTAGAAGTATAAAGTCTGCTATAAAATGAAATTTATTTAAATTGTTCTAAACAGTTCCTGGGGTATTCCGTGTGAGCTAGTGACACCGAAACGATGTCAAGAGATCTGGCCGATGCTGAACGTAGATGATATACTTGGAGGTCTATGGATACCTGGGGATGGCGTTGGCGACCCACACCTGTTGTGCATGTCATTGATTCGGGAAGCTGTAGATAATGGTAAGTTGATCTTCTTACTAATGTTAAAAATGCGAAGTTTTAGATGGATAGGAATGATGAGTCTCACATCACTTTATGATGTAAAATGATAGAACGTATAAACTTTAGATAGGTTCTATTGATTTTTCTAGTAAGCCTAGGTAGCAGTAGTTGCTTCAATCATAGAATTCCAAAGCCTGTGTTGCACTACGAAAATCTACATAATAATAAGTTGTATAAATGAATAAGATCATTATAAAGTAATGAAAAATCGATACTAATGTAACGTTTTGTAGGTGTGGGCGTAATGGAGGACTGTGCTGTAACATCAGTCCTGTCTAAACACGACAAAGTCTGTGGTGTTGAAACTGATCATGGTGCGATCGAGTGCGAATATTTCGTCAATTGTGCTGGATTTTGGGCAAGACAGGTAATTTTTTTATACAGCTATGTTTATGTTATGTTTGAATTTTCAATACTTAACTTGAATACTGGTACAATTACAAAATATGAATATTTAACAGTTAAATTTAATTTCAGTGCCTGCTTTAACATCTTAGCACTGCAGGGCCGGCTCGCCCGGTGTAATACCACGACCACACAGAAGACAGGCGTCAAATGGAAGCAATTCCGTGTTTCGTCTGATGAATGTGGTGCCAGAGGCCTAATTTAAGTCCCATTCTCCTTAGCATCCCTAGATGGGAAGGGGTAGTGGATATAACGGTGGAGGAGATGCATAGGAAGGGGAAATATCCTCTTTATGTGTGTCTCCTCCTCCGTCGGATAAGGGCAGGCAACTCATCTGCGATCGCGGATGTGTATGGGCAGCGGTCGCTTCGCCATTTCGGTGAATTCAGATGGCCGCTTGCTCGTTTGCCACCTTATGTTATAAAAAAAAATAATTATCTTAGTACTTGTGTTTTAAAATTTGTTTACTGTCTTAGGTCGGTCAACTTGCGAAGCCCCAGGTGAAGGTACCTTTGCTGCCGTGCGAACATTACTATCTGCATACGAAAAAGATCGACAATTTAGATCCAATGACTCCGGGTAGGTACTCGTATGAAATAGTTTTATATAGATCGAAACCATGTTGGTAAATTATAGCGATATCTTAACTCTGGAATGAAAAAACAATTGTAAATGGAAACTACACCTCTTTCAGATACTCTTATTAAAAAATCGAAAAATCTGGTATAGGGGGCGCTGTAATCGATAAAATATAAATTTAGATTTAATGTTCGATGACTAATATAACTCAAAACATACCAACTAATGGGATTATCATTATTTTATTTCTTGTAGTTTGAAACTTCAATGTTAAAAATTGTAATGCGATTAGGAAGTTAAAACTTGTGCTAACAAGCGCACATATCAAATATCATGGAATTACACACGTGTATAGGTATTCTTTTAAGTTTGTATTGTAATTGATTACCTTTAGTATTTTAATATAGATATAGATATAACGAGAAATGTAAAAGTTGCCTTTACTGAATTTAGATGGAGCTAGTAGTTACGTATATGAAAAAAAAAAATTAAATGGTATTACACTTATATTCAAAATCTTGCTGTCTCTATTTTTGAATAGAGGCTGTGAGGGATAGCAATATTGTTTTAATGGTGAAGTAGGAATTAAAAGCCGTATAGAATAAGTAGTTAAATGTAGATAAATATGGTTGTTATATTTTTATGAGTTCTTTAAGGATGGTTGGCTATAATATATTTTTTACTATAGTGGTACGAGATCCCGATGGCTACATCTATCTACGTGAACGGGACGGGTGCATATTGGCGGGCGGGTTTGAACCAGTCGCCAAACCGGTGTATGAAGAAGAAAGTAAGTATATGAATTTTATAAACCAAAATCAGTCTAGAATTATTACACAGCACAGCGTGAAAAGGTTAACTTAAGGAGATCTTCGACTGCCAGATATTGTTATCAAGAGTTGCAGCTTCCATACGTGGAATCGTTAAGGCAGACCCTTAGTGTTAGTGGCGACAATAAGATACCGTTTAATGGACCACATAACTAACTAGATTGTATAATAATATTGATGTTGCCTGTGAAACAACAATTCGGTGCGCCTGCTATGTCTAGGTTATAAAAAAACTAAACTTAAGCGTTGCTTTTATTACCCTCACATGTAAAACATCCTATACCTTTGATCTGTTTTACCGAAACAGGCTATATGACAGTCCTTATTAATAGTTCTTTAAGCAAGCCTTTTTGAACATTTCATATTAAATCTATATCATACTAATATTGTAAATGCGAAAGTTTAGATGGATGGATGGCTGTTTATTAGAGTTTGTAGCCTAAGCAGCTAAGCGGATTTCGATGAAATTTGGCACAGATGTAGTGGATAGTCTGGAAGAACACATAAGCTACTTGTTTTTGTTTTTTTTTTAATTCTACGCGGACGAAATCGCTGGCGGAAGCTAGTGATATATGATATATACAAAGAGGATACGCTACTTTTCGTCTAGAATTAACGAAAGTGGCCATAAGTTACATTTACGTTGCCTAATGTTTATTACTATACCATGCTATGTTATATGTATTAATGCAATTGTTATGGTTTTGCGATGTCAGTGTCTTTTGGAGTATACGTATATGTCCGTTCCTTTGTGTAAGCTACACAAAGAAATAAGTTTACTTAGTTTGATGATCATTTGATTTGTACTTTGTTGGTGTCTCATAGATATATTACAATAATCATTCGGATTTGTTATAATAATTTATGATTTTTTATGAAAATTGCATGTGTTTCCGATGGAACTGGAAAATTTCATCGAAACAGGGTGTTGTTTCTTTGTTCGGCGACATCTAGGACGGAGATGCGCGCCGATATCAATCTGTGCATTCTGCGATGCGCTGCGCAAATAAGTCAATAACATCCAGGCTTGCACCTGCCAACTAAAGTAGGTCGTACCGATCGATCCAGCCTGGCCACTGTAGCTGGCATCTAGACTAGCTCAGTTCGCTTTTTAACTTCAAGCTGAAGCGCAGCGTTTAACAAGTTGTTACAATTTTTCTTTGTTCAAATAATTTATTCGGTACTCGCGAATCTTTATTAATTTTCTAGTAGCGATTGCAAATTACTGCCGCGAATTGTGTTATTTATTGAGCATTGCAAATTTGAACCGTACCATATTTTCTTTATCTTCGCGATAGAACTATGGAAAAAGTGATGGGTTCGGAGGTAATTGATATTATTTAAAACGTTTGCGAATAGGTTATTAGACGCGATTACTTTAAATTGAAAAGCTGGTAGCTTTTATTTTGTGGGATTTCATTTTTTGTTTTTTTTTATGATTAGTCGGGAGTGCACTGCAACGATGCGTCGCTGAAGACTGGGACCATTTCCACGTACTCCTGCAAGAGCTGCTCAAGCGGGTTCCCAGTCTTAACCAAGCGGTGCTGCATAAACTTTGCAACGGTCTCGAAGCATTCTCGCCAGATTGCAAGTGGATAGTCGGCGAAGCTCCTGAGGTAAGTTACTACGTAAATTGCGCAAGAATCCCATATGTCCTTTGTTTTATATCGAGTTTTGTAAATTATATCTTAATTATGAACTATTGTATATGTGTAATTGTAATATGATTTCGTAATAATAATGATTATACACGGTGATAATATTTTGTGCGTTTTTCAAACTTTTTTTTCGCGTCTCACGGGTTCCAAGACACTAAATTCGGGTTCCAAAAACGATACATTTTTAAATTTGAAATCGGCAATAATTTTAGCCAAAATTTTTATTTCGATAACATTTGTTATCGGCCCCACCCATTTACGTGACCTGTTGCGCATCCACCGTGACCTGTTGCGCATATTGATTTTCGCAATTGAGCCGACCGTTGCCGGGCGTGGTTGCCTCCCACTCTTATACCTGAAGTATTGATTTAGCAGCCGATTTCATATTTCTTTGTTCGAACCTCGTCATGCGCAATAACTAATAAGAGCGGATTTATACGTATTTTGTTTTGAGTAGATGGTTAATAAGAAACGTCTTTTTTAATTCCCGCGCCCGGAATCCAAAGTGATAGATAGGCAAAGATCACTTTTTAAGAATACGTGCCACGCCCGTAGCCGAAAGTGGAAAGCAGTTATATACATTACGGATGTGGACCACGCCCGTAACCTTAGAGAGTAAACAGAGATATACGGATTATGGATGCGGACTACAGCCTTAACCCAAAAGGGTAGGCAGTGATGCAGTTTATGGATACGCACTACAGCCGCAACCCAAAGGGGTAGACAGAGACATGGATTATGGATGCGGATCACTCCCGTAACACAAAAGGGTAGACAGAAATAAGGATTACGGATACGGACCACACGCGTGACCCAACGAGATAGGCGAGAGAGTTACGGATTTCGGATACCCATCCCCCTGCAATTGAAAAGGGTAGTCAGAGGCATGTATTATGGATGCGGACCACGCCCTAAAACCAAAGGGATAGACAGAAAAAAGGATTACGAATACCTAACCCCTTCGAACACAAAGGGATAGATCGAGATATGGATTATGGACACGGATCACGCCCTTCACCTAAAACAGACAGACATAAAGATTACGGATACCCAACTACCTGCAACACGAACTGGTGGATAGAGACATAGATTATGGATGCGGACCACGCCATTCACCCAAAGGGGTAGACAGACATAAAGATTACAGATACTCAACTCCCGGCAACACAAACTGGTGGATAGCGATATGGATTAACGATGCGGTTCCCTCCCGTAACACAAAAGGGTAGACAGAAATAAGGATTACCGATACGGAACACACGCGTGACCCAACGAGATAGGCGGAGATACGGATTACGAATACGGACTACGCCTGTTACCCGAAGGGGTAAACAGAGATAAGAATTTTGGATACCCAACCCCCTGCAATTAAAAAGGGTAGTCAGAGGCATATATTATAGATGCGGAACACGCCCTAAAACCAAAGGGATAGACAGAGATGAGGATTACGGATACCCAACTCCCTGCAACTGGTGGATAGAGACATGGATTAAGGATGCGTTTCGTGCCTGTAGTTCAAATGTGTAGACAGAGAGGCGGATTACGGATACCCACACCCCTGCATCCCAAATGGGTAGACAGAGAAACAGATTTTGAATGCGTACCACGGCCACGATCTAAAGGGGAAGACAGATATACAGATTACGGATACCCACCCCCTCCAAATCAAAGGCTGAGACAAACGCATGGATTATGGATGCGGAGTACGGTCGTATTCCAACCGGGTAGACAGAAATATGGATTACAAATATCCTCCCCCCCCTGCAACAAAAAGTGGTAGATAGAGACATGGATTATGAATGCGGAGTACGCAGAGATACGGATTATGAAAAGGAACCGCGCCCGAAACCATGAAGGGTAGACAGAGGAGGGACTCTTCTCCCATAGTGGGGGGCATACCTCACGAAACCTCTCCGTTCCCTACTGGCCTTTGTGTGGGGCGCCACGGGATCGCTTTCGCTTGCCACAGCGACGCCCCACTGACCGCCCTGGGAAGGGGCCCTCGGTGTGTCTCAACGAATTGGGACGTTGCACCCTAAGGCGCTCCTCGGAGACGGCACCGTGCAATGCAGGTTTGGGGCCCCGCCCCGCCCTCGCCCGCTGGTGCCGCCGAGACTTATAGAACCCCACCTTAGTTATGGGCCACCGGGATTACGCGTGGGGCGCAGGATCACACGCCATCAAGCCCATATCTGAAAACAGAGTGGTGCTGAGGTCGCGCTCCCACGCCCCCGACCACGAGGGAGGACAGGGCAGAACCATATCCATCCCGTATCCCTCGCGGCCCCTCCACCCCGACCACGAGGGCTGCGAGAGGACAGGGCAAAACCATATCGATCACACAGCCCCCACGGCCCACCTCCTCCGACCACGAGGGTTGCAAGAGGGCTGGATAAACCCGCACACAACTCACAGCCCCCGCGGCCCCCCTCCTCCCAAAACTGCTGGCCGCATGGGCCAGCAGTGCCCAGGAGGCACGCTCAGGGTGGGTGCCTGAGCGTGACCCCTCCCACTGGACCGGCGTCGCGGGACATGCCAGCCGGTTGGCCAACCGGCGTGACCTGCCAGCCGGTTGGCCAACCGGCGTGACCTGCCCCGCTAAGCCGGCCATGGTTCCTCTTGGCTTCACCGCGGTCCGGAGACACTCGACGTACCACGGCTACTGAGCCCCACCGCCACGGCAAGGCGGGAACCGTTGGTGGGGTGGATAAGGACCACTCCCGTAAGCCATAATGGTAAACATTGCTACGAATTATGGACGCGGAACATGCCAGTAACCCTAAGGAGTATACATTAATACGGATTATTGATACAGACGACACCCGCAACCCAAAGGGGTTGACAGAGACATAGATTATGGATACGCACCACACACGTGACCCAACGTGCTAGGCAGAGATACGTATTACGGATGCAGAATCCGCGCGTTATCCAAAGGTGTAGGTAGAGATACGGATCACGCCGAAGAGATAGACAGAGATACAGATTATGGCATCAGACCACGATTGTAGCCCGAAAGGTTATATTTTTGGGCATATACATTATATGGTTCAATCGCCCGTAATTCAAACCAAATCCAAAGACATGGGCTACGGATACGGACCACGTCTGTTTTCCAAATGGGTAGGTCGATTCCAAAATGTGGATGTTGGTATTTCGTTGGTTATCCACCCATACATACTAAACGGTTTTATACGTTACTAATTCAACTTATGGAAACAGTTTACTTTGTTAAAACAATTTTGTCGGTTAAACAAACTAAAATGTATTTATTGTTCAAGGGTTATTGTAAATAACCTGGTTCTGAAATTACAAAGAATTGAATAATTCTTATATGTCAATCGAAGTCTTATAATGACATCAGTAGTAATCCTTAAAATACGTTATAGGAACTTTTAATTCAAAGATTATTATAAAAAAGGAATCTAATTGCAGTCCAGTAGAATACAATAGAGCCTCGCGTTTGCTTATAACATCTTTGTCGAAATTTTTCCCGTGATGACGTAATATATACATTAGTGTTATTACAAATGCTGTAAACATAAAATATATTTGAAATGTAAAAAAAAGAAAAGCAACATCTCTAATCATACGAGTAAAAAGGAGCAATATCAAGAACGAAGAAGAGTCCTTATCGTGGGTGCGTTCGAGTGTTTGAATGGTCTCAAAATATGTCTGTATACTATTTAGGCCCTTCAAACACTCCGATGCATCTATGATCAGTCTGCGAAAACCGATAACATCTTCAAGAATGGGGAGACGATCTCGACGACTATCTGAGATTTAAAGAAACATGTTTATAATTCTAGTCCATAAGTCCATAATTCGAGACACGAAAGTAGAACCTTCGCAGAACTCAAATTTCTCTAAAAAGCGATGAAATAAAGGCGCACGCGTGTACCAATGAGCATATGTCGCTTTCAAATAATGATTGTACAATAAAATTATGATGAAGCGAACTCGATGGTGATACTAAGAAGCATTTTGATCAAATAAAAGGCTAATAAAAAAGTGAACTGTCAATGAAAACGTTAATATTTTATCATCAATTTAGCGAAGTTTTTTTACTATAGCCTATTTTGCTGCCAACTGTACTAGCAGTAAATGTCGTGCGGTTCTACTTTCGTGTCTTGCGGTATATTTTTTGTGATGAATTTACTATCGGATAACAGTGCACGTTTATAACTAGTGGGAAATTCTACAGATGTTCAACTACCACGTGGCCGCTGGTATGAAGACAGTTGGTATTTCGGCTGCGGGCGGTGTTGCTGAAGCAACAGCGGACGAGATAATTGATGGATACACAAAATATGATATGTACGAACTGGATATAAATCGATTTCTCGGCTTACACAATAATAAAAGATTTCTCAGAGATCGCGTTAAGGAGGTACCAGGTATGTATTTTTAATTGAATTGTTTTGTAAATAATGTCTAGTATGTTAATTTTGTGTAATTTTCCTTAAGGTGTACATTATGGGCTACCATATCCTTTCCATGAATTTGAAACGGGTCGTAATCTTCGGTTGTCTCCAATATATCCAACTTTACGCGAAAACGGCGCTGTGTTTGGACAGGTTATGGGATATGAAAGGCCAACGTGGTTTGAGCCAGTAGGTAAGGTTATCAGTGGATTACATCATCTTTTATCTCATTTGTCATTCGAGAAGTTATGTAATTCTAATATTTGTAGAAGAAGAAAAAGTTAACCCACAAGAACCTCGATCCTTTAGAATAGCCCATACGAAAACTTTTGGAAAACCACATTGGTTCGAAACAGTACAACGAGAATATTGGGCGTGCAGAGAGGCTGTAGGTCTTGCAGACTATTCGTCTTTCACCAAAATAGACATTCAGGTAGGTTCAATATACTATTACTCTCCGTTTTATTTCATTTTTGTTCCCATTGGATAGTTGCTGCTGTCTGTGTGTTAATAACATACTTCTAATTCATGCATTATGTATTACGGATGATTTAAAATTATTTTAAACTTCGTGGATTGTATGATACCGAGCTAGTTTGATGGAAAATGAAGAGTCACAGCTGGATCGTGCACCCTAAGACGTCTGCTACAGACACTTTGCTGCAGTTACAACTGAGCGTTGCGTCCGTTGCGGCAGTCTTGGGGTGCTAACATCACATCATATGAAACCTCATCAATTATCATCACAATGGAAATATTTTTTTAAATCATTTAAACATAAAACTAGCGGGATAAACACGTGTGAAGATGCTTGAAGGTAAAATCATACTGGTAGTGTCGATTGTCGTGTTCCTTGTATTAACACATATTAATATGCCTCTTACTCTTGAGAAGCAGTCGATAGTATGTCTTAATACAAGCAGCACCACATTGAACCTACAGTTTCGCAACCATATAGAAGCAGTGCCTCATCCTCTAGAAACATTCAATACTACGTTTAAATTGTTTAGTTTATTGTGGTGGTAGAAATTTTCATTTATCAATCGTTGTGTGCGATGCACTTTTGTATGAGTATAATTTTTTTTTCAAATAAAATGAACTTGTTTCAAAATAAAATTCGATTGGAATATCAAATAGGTCTCTTATTAGATCTTTAATTGCAGTCACAAGGGCGGGAAGTGGTGGATTTATTGCAATACCTATGCTCGAATAACGTGGACGTTCCCATCGGAAGCATCATACATACCGGCATGCAGAACGAACGCGGTGGATATGAAAACGACTGCAGTTTAGCTAGGATCAGTGAAAACCAGTTAGTAAAGTTATACTATTTATTATGGTTTTTACTCTACCCAATACAATCTAAATCTTTTCCATCTTACTTTACCTTACCCTTATTTCTTTGACTTAGGTTAGCACACAGTTCTAGTTGTACATTAGATTCCATTAAAGAAACTATTGTCATATTTCATTCATAAATTTCTATTTTAGCTACATGATGATCGCTCCAACCATACAACAGACTCGTTGCAAAGTTTGGCTCAAACGACACCTGCCTCGAAACGGTTCTGTTACACTATCAGATGTTACGTCAATGTATACCGCGATCTGCGTCATGGGACCATTTACGAGAAATTTGCTGTCTGAATTAACGGACACCGATTTAACACCATCGAATTTTCCTTTCTTCACATTTAAAGAATTAGACGTGGGCCTAGCGAATGGTATACGAGCGATGAATTTGACACATACTGGAGAATTGGGATATGTGCTGTATATACCAAATGAGGTGAGAATCGAAAAAAAATTACATTTACCTTATAAAAATAATAATAATTGATTAAATCTAGTTTTGTAAAACAGATTTAAACTTGATGTTATTCTTTGCGTGACAACTGAAGGTAGATATTGACAAAAAAAATATATATTGAACTTTAAGTTATTTTTACAATATCAACTTAGATTTTGAGTCAAGTGTTTAACTAAAGTAAATATCCGGCAGTTTGCGCTACATGTGTACAATAGACTGATGACTGTGGGTGAGAAATACGGCATCACTCACGTCGGGTACTACGCTTCAAGGTCATTGCGAGTGGAGAAGTTTTTCGCGTTTTGGGGCCAGGATCTCGACACTATGACAACTCCACTTGAATGTGGTCGAACATGGCGTGTCAAATTTGATGTGAGTAAAATATTTACTAACCATATATGGATTATTTTTTTTAGAACCAATGGAAACAAAAGCTAACATATCAAAATGTTAAAACGTCAATTCCAATGCAGGGTTCTCTCTTCGCGTTTTGTGGTCAGAGGATTTAACTTGTTTTGTAATATCGTACATGCTTTCTACTGCTCACTACGTACGTACTTTAAGTCAATCGTACTTAAAAATGTACACATTACTACAGAAAGATATTCCATTCATCGGGCGAGAGGCGTTACTGCGTCAACGCGAGGAGGGTATAAAGCGGCAGTACGTGCAACTTCTGTTAACTGACCACGATCATGAAATGGACCTCTGGTCTTGGGGCGGCGAGTCGATCTATAGAGATGGCAACTACTGCGGGCAGACGACGACCACTAGTTACGGATATACATTTAAGAAGCAGGTAAGTGCTGCTGGTTAAGTAGTAGAGCACTAGCCCGGTAACACACACAGACATCTGTTCTCGTTGGCAGTTCGGACAATACTGACAGACATTGTGGCTAATATTGCAAAGTTTACTACTGTGATCTAACCAACTACCCTCTCTATGATTGATTTTCTTTAACAGGTCTGCTTGGGTTTCGTCCAGAATTTCGACAAAGAAGGCATCCCACAACCTGTTACCAATGAATATGTGCTTAGTGGACATTACGAAATCGACATCGCTGGCATAAGGTGATGATCAGTGATAAAATTTAACTATTTACATTTTTTTTTGTAACATTTTATAATGAATACTTGTGTTGTTAGATATGCAGCGAAAGTGAATCTACATTCTCCGAACCTGCCCACTAAGTACCCGGATAAAGAGAGGGACGTGTATCAAGCGACGAGAAGACTACATGAACCTGAAAAGTTCCTAGGGCGCCACTATCAACCATAAATTTATATTTAAGTACATTTTTATTAATAATATGTGTTAGAAATGTCTATGTAACTGAATCCTATCTGTATCCATTTCCCGTAAATTAAACTGTCTGTTTTCTTCGATGTTGTTTAGGCAAATCCTTCGTTTAAACTTAGAACTGTGTTGTCTGCAATTTTAATTTTTTTTAAAGACGCATGTAAATTATGTTAAAAATATAAAACTTTATAACGTTATTTTTGTTACGCAATATGCTTAGAATTCGCAGCCGAAATTAAATTTTATGTCAATTTTATGTTTTCAAAGTAGTTATTTTATCTATTTATTTTCAAATGCATGGATATAAATGTTAAAGCTTTTCAATGTTTTTGTGAAGATTTGGAAAATAGGAATAACAGAGTTTTTTTGGTTACGACTTGCCACTTCATGACTATTTTGAACAATAATTACAATTCAAATATTTTGTTTTAACTTTTCTTACTATCAATTTCTGCCATATACTTACTATTTATTAACAACGTAAACATCAAATGTAAAATATTCCGTATTGAAAGGCAAGAAACTTCACTTTTGTTAAAAAATATTTCTTGAAACAATAAATTATCTTATGTATGATTTTTTTTATTTACCTTTTTATGTATTTAGACAATAGTTAAAACATATTCGCGCTAAATGCTTTAAATGTTTTTACTTTAAGTTTTTTCTTCTTCCGTGTAACTATGAAATTTCAACACCTTTCTATGTTAAAATAATTTGAAAAATGCTTGAAATGTTAAACGTGCAGTTAAAATACATCGGCTTACCATCTTAAAGTAAATCGAAACGGATCAGAAACTACCATAAAGATATCTTAAATCAAATTAAGATGATTTGTTACTGTTAAAAATAAAATCTATTCAAAATCATTTTTTTTTATTGTTAGACTTGACAAAATTTTCTTATATTATTTGTATAATTGGCAGTTAATATTTGAATCTAGCTCCTGATGCCTCGTCTTGTTGCTGATGACTTTTATCTAAAAATGTCATAGCGACGTCATCGCGGTTTTGCGAAAGGTAAGTGCGCTTTGCTCTAGCGTACCGGTACAATTTTTGAATCACGGTATTTACGTCAATTTTACATCGTTTGGTTTTCAAGTACAGTGAAAGTAAGCGATCATCTAACTTATGAGTTTGAAAAATATTGTAAGCTATTCTTGGCCTTGAATAAAAACGCGTTAGCTTCAATTGGATTTCTTTTTTTTAGAAATGTTTACTGATTTCTTCCATGAGTAAGGTAAAATCAAAAAATATCTAATTGGGAAGTACATTTCTATTTGCAGTCAACCGCATGGCGTTATTATTTCATGGCTTTTTATTCTATGCCTCAGGCAACTGACTCTTTGAAAGGTTGTTATGTCGCTTTTTTCTATCGAATAACGTTTTCAAATGTGAGACTATATCTATATACTTTACTTTGTCGTCCTTGGACTTATGTAAGTGTTGCGTTAGTGTAAGTTTCGACGTTGGTAACACCTGTACAAAAGTATATAGTTATCTCTGATTCTTCCAAACAGAATCAGAGGGATGAAAATGATTTTTGTACATGTGGCTTAGCAGTGGAAACTCACAGTTATAAAATTTCGGTGCAAGGCACCTGCCTTATGTGTGCTTTTACATGTGTAGCCAGTGAACGGATGTAGTATTGTTAAAATATGATGCATTACCACGATGATACATGAATATATTGTAATTACCAGAAAAAAAATATCGCCTATTGCCGGTAGTGATCATATTTAGGAAATCAAAGGAATACAAAATAATATCGACTGCAATTAATATACGACACACACGCAGGTAAAGTTTCTATAGTTCCCGCCCATTTTGTCATTTTCCATTCATAACGTAATTACATTTAGGAAATCTCAACCCACTCACTTCATTAAAAAATCGTCGAGTAAAAATAATAACTGCAAATTTAAAATCTATACATTTTAAATTACCGGTATTTTTTCTGGTAATTATAAAATAAACTTGTATAGCAAGCAGTCCTATGAAATACATGTTAAATGTTCCGAAATGTTAGTTAAACTATGGCTAACGTTTTAGAACTTACTTTAACAAAAGATGATTCCGACCTCAATATCTATCTACAGTGAAATTGTATTTGTGTCTGGTAAGTTCATGCAGTGTGGCAACATAGTAGGAAGTGAGTTTAGATAAAATCATGATTGGCATTGTTTGTACAAAAGGTGACACTTCTGGAAAAAAAAATAGCAAATATTTCAACATAAAAAATGTTTTGCTATTTTCTTTTACCTTCATACTACTGACCACGCAGCATGAAGCACTATGTGATTATACTAAAATAATCATATGATTAATATTTTTGTGTGATATTTGTGATCTTGGGTGAGTAAACGGTTATTAATAATTTTTAGACAATATTTATCTTTCCACGTGTCATGTGAATATGTCTAGTTTATCCAAACATAATTGCAAATAATTATTTACGGCATACTCGTGAAAAAGTATTTTTAAAAGCTTCCTAGTGTGTCATATAGTTTTTGATTTAGTATTGATATAGTCGAACGTATCTGCATTCTAAGAAGGACTGGATTACATTTTATACCAGAACATAAGCTGAACTGCTTTAAACAACAAATCGAGCAGAAAACCAGCAGTGAAAGATTCCATCTTGTCCTTTAAGCAAGTTATTAGACAGAACCTTTGTTACGCGATTTAAAATTTGTCCGACTTTGAACCCAGTAACAAACAACGCAAGTGTCAATTATTGGTGTTGAATTGATAGAATATTTTATCCAAACATATTTTTAAAAAAAATTACTAGATTTTTGTTAATTCGCTAATTTGACGCTTTGACCATTCCAATGGTTTACGACAACAGTCGATTGGCGGGATTCGAACCCACGACCATGAGATCGTAAATCCGTACCCTTAACCATGGGCTTTTGGCGCTTTGCTTATATTGCAAATATTCTTTCGGGTTTAAAGTGGAAAGATATTGCTAACAGCTTCATATTGTGTCAAAAACGTTTATTTTGTGACATAAGAGTGCTTTAAGCGATCGTAATTGCATTCTTAGAACAAGGACTGGCATTGATATTAGACCAGAACCTTAGGTGTCCCGCTACGAGCAACAAACCGAACAATAACAGCGGTGACAGATTTCACCTTCCCCTTGAAGCAAGTTGCTTCTCAGATCACAGTACCTTGGTTAAGGACTTGATTATGGACCGAATTCGGACGTTGTAAGCAACAAGAATATTCCTGTATTAGCGTAGAAAACATTAGTTTATCCTTATGAATTTTCAGCTAACAAGCGTCTATTGCTGAATGTAAACCACCTCTCGTGATTTTAAATATCGATACCTTGCTTTTATTTAGTAGATCCTCACAACTTTAACCTGAATGGTCTATTTTGCAAGGACCCACATCCAACTGCCGCACTAAGAGTCATCTAATAGTTACAAAACAGTTCCTTATTGTAAATTTGTTACACTGAGTTTACACTGAGGGACTCGATTAGTGATTACTTAGCGACTATGAATGCGGTAATTCATGCATGTTAATGTCTATTGTAGGGTTGTTTAGTGGTACTAAATCGATTCGCGATTTAAACATTTTCTCTAGAAGTGATTCGCTTAGTTTTTTCTATGTAATAGATAGATATTTCATCATGTATTTCTGTTATAGCACGTGAGTTCGGCCGGTTCGTGGCGCTGAGACGCGGACGTGCTTTAGCGGAGGTGGTATGCAGCAATAAAGGTAAGTGATATTTTTAAGTAAACTTGCTTTGAAAACTTCTAAAATAATATAGCAAAGTTCATGAACAAAACCACGCCTACGCTGTCGCGTTTTCAATATTTTATCCTTATTTACAAGTATAAAATGTGCAAACTTTCATTTCACACTAGTCTTGAAGGAAGATGTTGGACGTAATAAATACAGTCGAACCTGGATAAGCAAGAAACCTCCATTTGTGGGGGATATTGTCCGGTCCCAACCTTTTTACCCCCTAACCTCTAAATACACAAATTGTTACGATTCTCAGCACTACAAATTGATGTGTCGTTTAATAGACCTCTACTTGTAGCGGAAACGTCTTACTTGAAAAACTATAAATGGTAAGAATCCTCTATAAGCGAGAATTATGTTCTCCGTGAATCTCGTTAATTCGCGTTTTCAATCGGATTCTCTTTTTGTGCTGATTGAATTTATTAAAATTTTACCCCACAGATAGGGCAATGTTTTTCACAGTAATGACTCCGAAGTGTGTGACTGTATTGACATTTTTATGCGGTTTTAATTTCTTACAACACTGAACACATTCGCGACTAGATTTTAACACGTGATTTTACATACGATATTTCAGCCAATTTGGCATTCATACGTGCTTGTATTATATTTCCATAGAATAGACTTTACCATAGAAGCGATTTAGTGTATAATTTGCATTTTAAGCTTGTTTGCATTTTTCTAGCTGTTTAAGGTAAGTTAAATACAATGTACCAGGTGAGGTAAGTTATAAATTTGTTTTCTTACGTTTATATCATTTATGTATAACATGTACATATTTTGTGTAAACTTGATTAAATTATGTATTAGATCATTAAATAGTATTTGCAAAGATCGGTAAATTTTACAGTTTTGAAGACTCTAAGAGCATTGAGCGTGTTGATACGTAAAAAGGTATGTTTATAGCTACGAAACTATACTCACATTTTAAATAGAAAGGTTCGGTAATGCTAAAATACTACCGTTTTTATAATTTAAATATCGTTTCAGTGATCGGTTGTAGGTTAGAAATTTTTATGAAGGTCATAAAGAATGTTAGCGTATATTGGATGGATTTTAAAACTTATTAAGTATTATAAAAGATTTATTACTTAGATAACATTAATTTTATTGCATACTTAAGCCCGCTACATACAATCAGTACTCACCGGCAGTTTTAACTAACAGTTAAACTGTTCAGTTAAAACAGAATTAACAGAAAACTTGAACTATTCAATTAAAATTATGTGTGTAGGCAAAACTTTGACTGCACAGTTCAACGGATCAGTTAAAACTAACTTTAACTTA
The DNA here is from genome assembly GCF_000836215.1 of Papilio polytes. NCBI lineage: Eukaryota > Metazoa > Arthropoda > Insecta > Lepidoptera > Papilionidae > Papilio > Papilio polytes. Next base: position 405,550 of record NW_013528493.1, read on the forward strand.
ACAGTTCAATGGATCAGTTAAATCTATCAGAACTGAATGTATGTATGTAGGGATTTTTAACTTCGTTTTTCTGACCGTACAACCCTTCTCGTTTTTGCCCCTGAGGGGCCTTATTAGAAATTGCATTGCTGCTATCGTTGGATACGTCACCCAGAATAATATTTTTTCATTACTATAGGTATGATGCGAATTACGTACATAATATTAAACAACTCGATACAAATAACTGCTGTATGTATACTTCCTAACTACTAATTAATCACTTTTAGCATTACAATACTAACACTTAAATATGTTTTTAACTATTTTTTTCTCCTTTTTTAATTATCTTTTTTTCTATTTTTATTTTAATTGTACAACTATACAATCATGCTACAAGCCTAAACAAATATCTCTATTTCATTCAAACCTTGTAATTATGCTACTGTTTTCCACTTGCCTACGCTAATTTTCAAAATATGTCGAGGTTTGCTTCCGTGTTCAACGGTTTGGGATTGTTCGCCACAATGCACGCCAGACGTCTTCCGACTACTGCATTAGGTGGGCTCAAATCCGTTCTAATCGATTGGTCCCCTCCCAACGCAGTATCCGGTTGATGTCATTGCTCCAAGTTACATCGGCTTCAACAGTTTTCAAATTACCTATCCGAACATTCTTAATATACCGACGTAAGTCCGGTGCTTTGGTCTCTCACGATTTGGGAATGTACGCCATAACGCACTGATACCCTGACGTCTTCCATATTTTGCACAAGATGTGGCTCAAATCTGTTCAATTCGTTTGGTCCCCACCTTGCGCAGCATTTGGTTGACGTCTTTGCAACTTCGCCAATGGTTGTCCACGCTCACGGTACCAAACACGCACCTCAGGATTCTTCAATTGAAGACACATTGCAGTTTGTATTCGATATTTTACAATTAATAGTTTTACTACTAGGAAACAAGAAATTACTTATTTTGTATTACATCTGTATATAACATACTAAACTATGAATAATACCTGCTACATACGCTCAGTTCTAATTGATTGTTTTAACTGAAAAGCCGAACTGCTCAGTTAAGTCTATGCGCGTGTAGGCAAAATTTTAACTGTCAGTTAAACTGTCCAGTTAAAGTTTTGCCTACACACCCACAAATTTCACTGAACGATTCGGTTCTACAGCTAAAACTATCAGTTAGTTTTGAACGTCTGTAGCGGGTTTAAAGTCCAACGAGAAGCGATACCAAAAGTACAGCGGTGCGTAACACTTTCAACCTATATTACACTAGCAGACACACACTGTTCTTTTGTTTATATTATTTTGTTATAATTTAAATTTAAATCAAATAATTAGAATGACCATATAATATTATTTTACAATATAACCTGAAATTAGAAATAAAAATTAAAATGATACTTTTGATATTTAATAATAATTAAAACGATAATTAGCCTTTTTTGTCGTATCATATATTAACAATTTAAATTGACAAATATAAATGATTGACAATAAAGACGTAACGCCTGCTGATATAGTCCTCCATCATGCTTCTTATCTGATAGGCAATTTAGTTCCCACCTAGGCTTTTCCCGCTATATTAATTATCTATCGAGCTTTGGGGTCTTCCTACTCTCTTGCCTTTTCGCGGAACAATCTATAGGGTTACTCGCCTGTTGATTGACTTTAATAAAATAAAAAAAAGTTTTACATATTACATAACGAAAAATAACAAAACCGCAACAAAAACCTTGAATGTCTTACTAGTATTATTAAAAAGACTACCGTAATATAGGCGAATCTGTCCTGTACTTGACTTTTTTTGCGTTGGAATCGAAACATTGCGACAGGTACACAATAATAGAGTAGATAGATAATAGAGTATTAAGTCCATAGTAGTTTTTAAGTTGAATCACTTTTCGTATCGCTGCTAGTTAGACGATACACGGATATTTTATAATTACCGGAAAAAATATGGTTACCCTGTTGCCTGTTGCTGATACTCATCATCTTTATGGAATAAAAAATGCAAATCATTATCCAAAAATAATAAATGCCAGTATGCGCACCACACCAAGATAACATTAAAAGTTTCGCCTTTAGACAGCCGACCCACTCACTTCACCATGCTTAGGACAAACCATTTTCATTAATATAACGATGAATATTGTTTTTTTCTTTGTAAATAGTATTGTAGCCTTACTTTTAACTTTTGAATTTGTAATTAACTGTGACATTGTTGAGTCCAAAAAGTAATAGCCAGATGTTAGCTACTTATTCAACATTGCCAGAATTTGTTTCTGGTAATTAAAAAATAACCGTGTATATATGATTGTTACTTTAAATGTAGTTTTTTTTATTTATAAATGGTTTTAAAATTGTTATTTAAATTGCAGTAGGATCTCCTTATTCGATATCTATATCCGAAAATTCCATACGTGAAATAGAAAATTGTATAAAAAATAATGATGTACTGACGATCGCCGAACTTCGAAAGAAGATGGCACTTCTAGAAGAACATAAAAAATACGTTTATTGTAAAAATAATCAGCAAAAAAGGAGGGTTTTATCAGAGGCAGGACTGCGATATTCCTAAATTAGCGATAAGGCATATTTTTCAACCATTAACTTCAGTAACATCCGCCTCAATAAGTGCAAGTAGTAAATAATTCCACTATAATGTGAAAACTGTAAAACATACTAATTTTGACACAACAAGGTGTCGGTCGGATACTACGATAAGTCAAATAGCTAGTGCGAGAAATTGATCACAATTTACGCTCACGAAGAGCGAAACCTCTGGTAACGGAATCACGAGTAAGGAGATTCTACTGTATTCTAATAGTTTTGTATTATGCGTGAATATGCGAATATTGCGATGCGATTGAAATGTATCAAAGATTTATCATACATTAAAAAATTATTACATCATTTTAACGTATTTCATAAATGCGAATGTAAGATTGCTTGCTACTATTAAACTGCACAGTTAATGTTTTGCCTGTACATGCCAAATTTTAACTGTACAGTTTTACAACTGAAGGTGAGTATCGGGCTTTATTGGTTCGACCGACCTATGGTAATCGGTTTTACTTAATTTAATGATTTTCATTCGACAACATTACATGTCATGTTTGTAAGGAAAAAGGAATGTATTTAAAACGATATTTTTTATGCTTTTTCATATGTAGATCTAGTACTTAGAGCGGGGACGCACACCGTTGACTTAACTATCTCATAACTGTTTTACGATTGTCGATTGTTTCGCAGCCAATTCAACTGTTTAGTTACACAACTAAAAATCGAGTAGTGTGCACACCTCCATATAAGGTCATAGAAATCAAAGCGAGGCTAAACAATTGTGCAATAGTTTAGTTAAAGTGTGCGCGCGCAGTAACATTTTTATTTATAATTATTAAAGTTTATATATAATTATACGGGAAGCGAAAACTTTGCAAAAATTTTTTTAAGGAATACGCTCCTATGGATATATGTAATATATGAGTTACATGTTATATGCGGAAGTCCATAAAGCTATTTTAAAAATTACGTATTTGGTTATGAATTATCGTTGCATTTCGTTTGTCTATGTGTATGTAGGAGCTATCTTTGATATTGTAGTTAGACAATTTAAAAAAAAAAACACATGATCGAAATATAAGCAGCAGTAGAAGACTCTTTTCAATGGCATTTATCAACATTACATAGTGTAAACGGATTATCGTTAGAATTTGATCAGTTTGTCTCTGTTTTCACTGAAGTATTGTGGTACGAGTCAATTAAAATTTAGAATTAAGTTATCTCTATAATGCATTAATAAAAAAACACGCAGATTGAAATTGTTATTCGTAACAATTCGTGGAATTTGATTTTTTTTTCATACTGTAAGATCTATTTATATCCTGTTTCTTAAATTTCAACTTATCCTTTCAGTAGTTATTGATGTTAAAGTTATCTATAAGATTAACACCCAATAACGTTGTGTTTTGAGAATCAAACAAACCGATCAATAGTTATTGAAACGATTTAGTTCCGGTTGCCGCCGACGAAAGACTCTTTAATAAAAATACATAAACACTACTAAAAGATCTATACGGATAATTTTGTGGTTTGGCTTTGTTGGTCTTACGGTGTAATTTTACGGCTGTACAATGATGTAGTCTTTCACGTTCACATTGTCATTTTAATAGTTGCTACACTTTTTGACCATACATGGATTGACTAGAACTGCGGCCAAAATTAGTCAAATAATCATCATCATCATTATAATTTTCCTCCTTATCCTACTTTCGTAGAATCGGTGCTATAAGTTTTTGTCCTCCACATAACATTCATCCGTCATCTCAGTCATCACTCCCTTCTTGATCATGTCACTTTTCACTCAATCCATCCAAATTATTTATTTCCAATAAGGTACTATAAATTGCAATGAAATATAACTTGGACTCATTGTACAAAAATATCAGATACTGTTGAACGATCCTTTCGTCGCGAGTATTGCGTAGCGCGCGGTCCGCAGGCCCTTCCTATACAAGTGTAAATAAATCTACGACATCCGACTTTACTCTCCATGTGACAGACGCTGCACATACGGAATCTTTTAACGGTTTATGTGGCCAAAAATTTGTAACTATATCATTTATTTTATTTTAAAACTTGACAAATACTGGTGTTATTGAGTATAAACGTACCTCAAATAATAAACCCTTCTGATATACTACAGAAACAAATTAGCGATAAAGTTAAATTATCGTCGCAAGAGCCGATATAGTTTCGACTACATTTATACTGCATACTACTACTACATTTATATAGCAGCAAAATGTACCTAGAATGTTGTAAGTGGACATTGATATTTAAGGTTCTCAGAATAATCTGCTAGCCTTCTACTTGCTGTTTTGCCTTTTGTGTTAGAATGTAAATTTGAAATTTGGTCGCATAAAACGTGAAAATGCCCGTGTGTGCGCATTACAATGTCATAACGGTGCGTACAGCGCCACGCGTCGTCGCCGACATTTTATGCTTTAGTCGCCCAGGCCTGTCGAACGCTACCCGTTTGCCAAGGTCGTCGCGAACAGGTCGCTGCGATATTCAAGATGGCGGAGCACATCTTTACCGTAGATATTTTGTAAATTCGTGACAGCCGTACAGACGCTATGCTTTTACTGACCGAATAGACAACAGTGAATTCCGTTCACATTCCGGACGTGTCTGTACGGCTGTTACGAATTTACAAAACATAGACCGTAAAGATTTGCTCTGCCATCTTGAAAATCGCAGCGACATTTTTGCGACGATCTTGGCAAACGGAGCGATCGACTGGCCTCGGCGACGAAAGAACATAATGTCGGCGAGGCGTTTCTTTGTACGAACCTCTATAACATTGTAATTCGTAAGTTGGGGAGAGGCTAAAGTCGCTGGGTATTGAAGATTAACTTAACCTTGTGTAGAAAAGGCCGTAGGATAAGTATTTAAGAAATGCATTTTATGATGCTACCAAACCAATGTCGCTATCGATTGTATAAGCTGTAATTTAAAAAAATAATTTAGTAACCGGGCATTAATCAATAAGTTAATTAGATATTAGTTAGGTTTTTATTTTTTTTTTTAGTTTTGTGGCAATATTTTGATGAGTATTAAATGTACGCAGAACCGTACGCAGTCGCCCTCTTCTCCAATACCTTGCTCCGCCCGCCAGTGATTTATTTTTACAATATGTATTATGCTGGGTTTTGTGGAGTTTTTATTGATTTTATCATTAGCTAGTGATTCATTGTTGTTAGGATGACGTAAGTTTTACGGAGTAAAACTCAAGTAACGTAGTTAGGAAGCGCATTTTATGAAGTTATCGGACCAAAAGCACAAACGAATGGTTAAATGTACCTGGGAAACCGGCCATCAATCCCTTAGAAACCAAATTGTTTTTTTAATACAATTTTTAAATGTGTCCTAGCAAAGCCCTGGTCTAAAATAGTATTTCTGTAATCGCGAATTTTGAAGAAAATAAAATTATTTGAAGAAGTAAAAAGTTACTTCGAGATGTCAGATCTATCGATTTAAGCTATTTCCCATTAGCTAAATTCGGTAGATTAGAACATTTCGCGACGACTAATACTTCGATCAACGTTAGCTAATAATTACTATGAAAGGTAACTTTAAACTACAAATAATTTAAAATCAGATCGAACTGGAGTATTATTATGGTTATAATTGTTATAACTATAATAATACCTCAGTTCCCCGGTATAAAACGGCCTAGCTTTTTCGGAGCTTAAGAGTATTAAGCAATTTGCGGACAGACATACAAAGATTTAAAAAAAAATGTCATTTCTTAACAAGGTTAATACACTTTATGTACGAAATATATATATTATATATGGTTAGATAAATCTAAATTATGATATTTTTTAGCAAATGAAAATGTTAGTTTAGATTCGTAGAATGTAACTAAATATCGTCCGGTCCCATTCGTCCACAGCTAAGGAGACGAACCATTCTAAGTTAGAGATGTATATATTTAAGTCAATATTAACTTAGAATAATTCTATGTATCGTATTTTTATATTTATATATTTGATGTTAGTACGAAGTTTTTATAAGCTAATGTAAACCGACGATAAGTGAATAAATTTCATCGCTCGGATTTACTTACGTAGCGCAGTAAGGCCTTAACTATCTTACTAACATTATAAATGCGAAAGTTTAGATGGATATATGGTTGGATGGATGGATGGATGGATGGATGTTTGTTAGAGTTTGTAGCCTAAACGGCTGAACGGATCTCGATTAAATTTGGCGTAGACGTAAAGGATAGTCTGGAAGAACACATAGGCTACTCACTTTTGTATTTGTTAATTCCACGCGGACGGAGTTGCGGGCGAAAGCTAGTATACTTATAAAAAAATTGTGTTTTTCTTCAAGTTTTTTCCATGAACGATCGAATCTAATTAATATCTAGGTTTTGATTTAGGTTCTATTAACTATTTAAAGTTTAAAGTTGCTTCAATCCTTTGTTATTTTAATAAACTGGCTGGACCCGCGACTCTGTCCGCGTGGTATTAAAAAAAGGTAAGTAGCCCATGTGTCCTTCCAGACTATGCCCTACACCTATACCAAATTTCATCGAGATCCGTTAAGCCGTTTAGGCTACAAACATCTATACATCCATCTAAACTTTCGCATTTATAATATTAGTAAGATTACAAATAGTTATTATATTTTTCAAATTATTTCAAATTTAATTACTGTTGATATATATGTGTATTTTTTAATATTGTTATATGATATTTATTTATATAAAATAAGAATTGGTATTGTTACATTATGTTTAGAAGTGCGGCATAAAGAATGTTACGAATTTGTTTTTATAACTTATCTATTTTATTATATAAATTGTTTTTAATTATTAAGTAATTTAAATATAAACATTTAATTATATAGCTATAAAGTTTACAGCATCAGGGAGGCATCGTAAAAAAATGTTGTTACCGCGAAATCTCTAATCTTTCGGGTTATGCAAGTCAAAGGGCTATGCTCTGCTAAGCTCGTAAAATTAGAGACTTCGAGATAACATTTCAACTGGAAAAAAGGACCTCGGCAGCGTTTGAAAAAACAATAACCGGAAACGACGCGTCAGACATTTATTCAACTTTCAAATTCAAATAATGCACTAAATTAGTAATTTCTTTTTGCATTCGTAACGTAAACTATGTTGACTTATAGAACATATTTTTTTAATATTGTAACTATTAGTAGTAAATTACTATTTTCTATAATAAATTAAGTAAAATCGAAGCTCCTGGTTTTATTCATTTTTTTTTACTAACGGTCGGTTGCTGACGGCCATACACTTATCCATTCGATAGCTTCATAAAATGCGTTATAACTTAGTTTATCTTAACTGACTAAATTTTGCCGTCGAGGAAAATTTTTTTATATTTTCGGCAGTAAATCATTTTCAGCGGTATAACCAGATAAACAACGGACATGTGACATAAATATTTCTTTTTTTGATAGCATTAGTATTTGCGTATGTTCAATTTTTTACGTATTCAATATAAATGTATTTTAACTTTAACATTTAACAAGTAACAACTCAAAATGACTATGAGAAAGTCTAAAAATATGAAAGTTTAGCACTAATAGTCAATTAAAAACTCGTTTCTATTCTGCATTTCCATTACAGACACATTAATCGACTGAAAACGAAACTACTTTCAATAAGTTCGTTTCATCACAAATTATTAGACGATATAACTTGTAGGGAATCGAGGTGCGCGCGGTGCTGATCAATAGCTAGCCCGTGCGCGCTCTCCCGAGTTTCGGCCCATATGATCTGCAGGTCTGTGGAGCCATGGGCGGTGGTGGGTAGGGTTAACACTATAAATTTACTAGATAAACAAATAATAAATGGAAACTTCAAAAATCAGGTTTAATTTACAAAAAAACTAGGGATTACTCTTATCCTGTTGGCATTAACACATAACACACATAAAACATGTATAGACGAGAATATCTCCTTTTTGGAAGTCGGTCAAAAATGACAAATACCGCAATACATACGTAAAATATATGCATACTTATAATAGGTTTACGATAGGATAGCAAATCCTAAAATGCAGTCTTTGAAATGTAATTCCAAAATTTTAATTTCTATACGAGGAAATTATTCTTTTTATCAAACGCATGCTATCGATTTTATTATTAAAAATTCTGGTAATGACGTTATTCTATAAATATGTTATAATTATTCTCCATGCACAAATAGTTCAAAGCCATTTGTTACTTAGGGTGATGAGCTAAAGGTAGTTATTTGCAGGAAAATGCTATCGTGTATCATATTGCGCGTTGTCAGGTTTGTTAGCTAGGGACACAATGACCAAGCGAGCTTACATGTTTCAAACAGTTCACGTTTGTTGTACTTGCTGTAAGGATGTACCTTAGAACCCACGTTTGCTGAAAAAGCTGAATAAACGGTATGCACATTTTTATTATCTTTTTTTACAATCGTAATTTTTTTTAACAAAATTCACCACAAAGGTTTCAATTGTTTTAATTGAATCTATAGACGAGCTATTGGCTAGTCATGTTTGGGGAGAGACTAAGATACTTCACCACGTGTTTGGTATTTTAAGTAAGGATTTTTTGTTCCCTGTATCTTTAAGAAAAGATTTTAAACAATTCGTCCATCGAGTAAGCTCCGTGGGCGCAACCCAGTTTTACAGTGGTAGCACGATGCGCAAATTGGCCGACATCAAAGATTTTTTTTTTTTCAAAAAATATAGACTAGGTTCCGTTTCTTTTCGTTCGTCTGTCGAACCCCAAGATGTTTTTTTTTTCCTAGTAATTTTCTATAAAGCTTTAATATAACCTATAATAGCTTTTTTCTTATGAACTACAGACTACAGGTAAATGGAAAACGTAACATGCAAATCAAAATTTTGAATAATGTTGGGTTTCTATATTTGGTTTTCCGTTAATAATGACATTAAGTTATGTACATTTACATACATAATAAGTTAAAACTTGGTAATAATATACTTTAGTTTTCGACCACCGCATTTTGTACCTGCCTGATATCCGACACCGATTGATGACATCACTAACTTCATAGAAATATTCCATGTTTTTACAATCCTGCAGTTTGGAATATTCCGCATAAACACTTGTAATTTTATATAACAAGTTAACATTTACGTAATCACTGCGATATTTCTAGAAAGACGTTGGACAACCACAGTTATGCTATTGATTTACAAGTATTTAAATTAGCTAATTAGATTGTTGTTAAGATATTTTGTACTGCACTATACAGTGTAGTAAGTTTAGTAATTAATTGTGAGTGAAATTGAAAGTTGAAAGAAAGAAAAAGTTGAAGCAACAACGTGAGCAAAGCGTGAACGCAGCAAAGACAATTGTAAAGTAACTAATCCTCTTGAGTTTATTTAATTGACTATCGATCGGGTGAGATTTATAGATCCGATCGCTTACTACTTCTTTCAAACTTGATGTTCTTTCCATCCCGTTATCCTACATATACAAAACATAGCAAGAAAAATCAGAAAATACATCGATAAAGCGCCACCTGTTTTTATACGACAAAAAGCGGAACACTCGTAGCCCGAGTTTGAGTATTCATAGTTCCTTATTCTCTTGGCAAACTGATTTCAGCAAAAAATAAATTCATTTAACGCCATCTAGCGAAATGTTAAGGTACTACGAGGTTTCTTGTTATTTTCTTCGCATTACGACGAGGTTTCTTTCTATGTGCTCTAATGCAATATGAAAAAACTTTTTTGATAAGATATTTGATTTAAATTGCTATTATAATTCAATAACCGATCTTTAGTGAAAATATTGCTGCAAGTTCTACCACTGTTATATTGATACGATTATATCGTTATCTGATTTATTAAATTTTATATTTTGATTACTTAATTTTTTGAGTTTACGTTTTAGGATAGTAAGAAATGTTTTCAATTCATATTTTCAGAACTGTTTGCTGCAAATACCGTTAGAAAATATCAATTAAGACCATAAGGCCAAATAGGTTCAAAAGTAAGTCGATGATTTATGTAGCTCACTTCAATCCTGTCCTTCTCAGGTACACATATGTGTGTTATAAAATAACACATTTCGTATGTTATTACATAAGATTTAATAATATTTGCATTGCTTATAACGAAGAAACGTTTTTTTAAAATTTCCGTTTGCTTGTCGTCAAATCCGCAATATAAAAACTGCATTTAATTAATATTTTATCAGCTCACGTAGAACCTCTCATATAATTTTTTTTGAAAGTTAAGTTCTCTTGTAGAATTTTAATTTTTCTTATTATAAACTCTTAGGCATGTTTGACTGAGGTCACCCTGTTTACATTAAAGGAGAGAATTTAATACTTTAAATTTACATGACTTGAATTGATTTTTTAACTAAATAACTTTATACTTACTTAGTTTTATACTTCCAGCAACAACTTCCAGAAGAAATGGAATATTTATATATGTTAGAAACGTTACCGCATTATGTGCGTATTGCGCATTCAAATAGCTGTCTCACTGCTGGTTGTTTCTTCCCTGGTAAGGTATCCTTAGAGTATTTTAATTTTTATGTTATAGCGTTACCATTTGCTATCATACTAATTAAAATACTTTAAGGTAGCTAACAGAACAACACTGCGTGGAGTTGGAAATTAAAAAAAAATGACGTATTCAGAACTCTGAACATGACGATGTTATTATTGCTGAAGACCGTTGAGAAAGAATATTTTGGTACCGAAAGTACTTTTTTTTATCTTGACCAGCTGTTTACATAAATGTAAGTTGGACGTGATAGACAAAAGTGCCCTAGATATAAAAAAACATCATATTAATAGCCGGTTGTCAATATGATTCAAGTTGGCATTAAACTTACCTTCTTTACCAAATAATTGCTTTATAATGAGTATGTTTTCCTCTTGTTAACATTTAAGTTTTATTGTTTTGTTTATTTATTTATTGTTTTATTTGTTGTTATAACCATTAATCATCTTACTGCCCTTTCATTGTCATTATTGTCTAAAGATATCATTTTTGACATCATTCATTTCAGTAATCGCTTCCTTCTAAAATGTTAAACCTAAAACACCACCTCTGACATAATCTTCCCGAACATATCATTGTTAATAACAGAATTTAAAGAGTATTGCAGGTCCTCGCAATATCAAATTTCGGAGTTTTATGTGTCTTTCACAAACATTTTGACTTGTGAAATTTTGCTTGTCCAGCAGCAAAGACACAAGTTAAAATGTTCAGAGAATGACACAATTTCTTCTCAGGAAGCCAGAAAAGATGAACAATAAATGCATGTCAAATCTGTTCTTCCAACGATTTGCAGATATTGTATCAGCGAATACTTTTATTTGCCCAATCATGCAGTTGCCGGAGCTTGATCGGACTCATAAAAGTGTTTGAAGTTACACGCACTACTGTATTATGTTGTTTTTGTTATATTCATTTCCCTATTTCTTGTATTTTTTAACCATTTATGTTTATTTTGTTACCGTTTGTTTGATTTTTATTAGCTTCTCACTTTACACAATTATAAACGAAGCTTCAGAAAGAGAGTAAAGAAAATGAGGATGAAAAACAACCTTTGCCACCGAATTTGACGCTCTTATCGACTGATAATCTGATATTTCAGAAGAGATGCTATTCAAGTAACGTAGAGCCTGATACTAAAAAGTTTTAATTTGAAAAACTATTATAGTTCAGGACATAACCGTCTTTTATAGTCATGCAGAAATATTTCCTTGTTAAAAATGTATTTACAAAACAGTTGAATACGATATAGGTTTATTTTTTATAACTTTTTTAAACAAAATAGCTATATGTACTCTTTTCCATACTATGTCAAATATCACGATTTCCTTAAAGGGTGTACAAAGTTTTCGCTTCACGTATTAATATGATAATTGTTAATTTTTTAATGTACTATTATCGATACATTACTTGTGAAATTGTATAAAAATACACTATAAAATTGTCACCGTTTTTTTTTTTTAAACTGGCCCAGTTACTATTTATAAGTGTGTAAGTAAACGTAAAATTGTAATTCAAATTAATTTAAACCAATTAAATTGTTAATGATAAAATATTATGTACGTATAAGCATTACCTATTTCAGTGACAAAATTAAGTCTATTTATGGACCCCCTTTATATGAAATTTTTTTATGTCCATGCAGGTTTATATATATTTTCTGACAGATCCAACGATAGTAGTATATCTCACTGGGCTAAACATCCTTGTTTGACTAAAAGTTGTTTATAAAGTAGCCTTTGCACGCGTCCACGTCTGCGTAGTAAAAAAGAGCTTTAAAGTAACATTAAATAATTAAGAAATAATATTTAATAATATTAAATGATTAAGAAAACAATCGATTTAAAATTTTTAATTTTTAAATAATTCATGTAAAAACTACTGTCACATTGAGTTTTTCAACATTTATCTACTAAATCTATTAAAAGAACGGACCTTGTTTGATGTAATATTTAAATGCATATTTCGCAATTTAAAGATACGTTAAATATCATTTTTTTACATCTTGTATAGATATATTAAAAACGCATTAAAAAGAATTACTCACGAGTCTTAAATTCTCTTTGCTGGGTTGGCAATATTTTTATGGATTCCAATTGCCGACTATTTAACTGTTGTCCCTAATTCGGGGGGAGTGCATTAGTTGGTTGGCACTCACCGCACACGGCGGGCTACATTGTTGGAGCCGTGTGCCTCCCCACATTTTTTTTTAGAAATGAGAGGAGCGATATACTCTTTTATAGAGGGTGTCCAGTACGATAATTGTTAACCTATTACACGTCTATTACAAGATTATATCTGAGCCTTTTGTAGGCGCGGTGGGATTATTTTTCTCCATATTATTACGTATAGATACAAGAGTAAATACTATTTAATAAACGCATTATATAACGAATTCCTAAACTAGGAGCTCACGTATGAAATTGTATAGCCAAACAAATATTAAGTAACCTTATAGAAACATCACAATGCTTACCATCCTGGTCTGAATTACTGAATGCCTAATGTGTAACATGACTGAATTTCGACCCTTGAGCCATCACTAATTTTAAAAATATTCTAACGTTGTTAATAAATTCACATTATAGAATTTTAATTGAAGCCACGGAAGATCTGTTGATACCTTAGAAAGTGGTGATTGGTTCATTTTTGAGTATTTAGTCGCAAAAATACCTACCTTAATGGTCAAGGGTTACAAACGCATTTAACAGTATGAAGATGGAAGATACTACGGTTATTTGGTTTAACAGAAACGCGAATGTTATGTTGTTAAATGAAACATTTTTGTTTGTTAATAATGTTTATGTTATTAAAAATAGCAGTTAAAGTATTGCAGCTAGTTTTTTTCGTTAAATAACTTTTTAAATTATCAAAGTGTTTACTGTAATTATTTTTATTTATACAGCATTAAGACAATTCATCGCTGATCTGTTATTTCTTCGTAGCATTCTTGTCTGACCATTTTGGTTATCATAGCAATGGCAGGCCAGAATGTCCACGAAGAAAATAACATAGCCACAAAATGAAGAAATAGACAACATATATGGACTTGTCGCACATTAATGTTTCATCACGACACGTATCTAACAGAAGTCAAGAAAGGAGATCTTTAAAAAAATATATAGACGAGGCATAGTGACCAACATTTTTACATCGGTACTTTATCCGTTGTCAAGTTTAGTACGCCTATCGTTTCCTTGTAACAAAATAAAATATAAACAGTTGAATAATATTTAACGACGCGTGTGGGCAATTTATTTAAGTATAATTATCTAGCTATCGCCCGCGACTCCGTCCGCGTGGAAAAAAAATCAAAAGTAAATACCCTATGTGCTCTACCAGAATATCCTCTACATCTGTACCAAATTTCATAGAAATCCGTTCAGCCACAAACTCTAACAAACATCAATCCATCCATCCATCTAAACTTTCGCATTTATGTCATTAGTATGATTATGCTGACATGTGATTATTCGGATTTACTAATAGTGGAAAGTGTTGGTAAGATTATGTAAATAACGTTATAAGTGAAGTGTCAACTATGCCTCATATATATATATTTTTAATCTCTTTTTCAAACACGAACATTTCAAGGTAACTATAGCATACCACGGTATAAAGTTGGAACGTAACATGCATTTGTCAGCGAACATTATCATTAATGAATTAAAATTAATTATATTATTATCACTGTGAACAGTGCCTAATGTTGTTTCCTCGGAACATTTTGGTTTGATTACTTTTGCTTAACCATTAGCAACAGTACAAGCTAAATTGTTAAAAGGTTTCCGACACAAACAACCGTATGAAGAAATAATAATCTTATATATTAATATAAGATATAATTCTTAATAATTTAATTATAAAATTTGAAAGACATTTAATATTGTATATACAAATTTAGTTTTGTGTCTTTACATGAAATCCATTCTCCGCCATTCATCTTCTGCAGTTGTACACATCGTGACATCACTTTGTCTTCTAAGAGTATTTTAATTTTGTTGTTTTGTCTTAATACTCAGCAAATAACAGAATTAAAATATCGTAGATGACAAAGTATATTCAACGAGAAGAAAAAAGAATATTATTCTGATGAATAAGATGTTGTGGCTAAGACAAATTGAATTACAAAATGGCTGGAATTGGTTAAAACAAATGAGGTAACTACTATGTTATTGCTTTTAACACACTTTTATATTAAGACTACCATTAGACCAAGTGCGGAGTTTAAAAAAAATTGGTAACTAGCTTAGCCTATGTGTTCTTCCAAACTATGACTAAACATCTGTGCCAAATTTCAGCAAAATCAGTTTAGCCGTAGACATAAAATTAGTAAATAGTAGTAAAAGTAAAATGCAGTAAATTCGAACAATCAAGAATTATTTAAAAGTAATCATGTTAACTTAATTTTATAAAGTCGTAAGTTGTACTAGTGTCTTCCGAAGGGGATAGGATGATGGGACTTCGCTGGTTTTGACGCGGGGAAAGGTATTGGATAATGGTTTATTTTTTGGGGGGAGTGCAAATAAATGGTTGGCACTCACCGCACACGGCGGGTCGACGTTACAATACGGTGTTGGAGCCGTGTGCCTTCACACATTTTTTTTATAAATGTGAGGAGTGAAAATATAATATATCCTCTACCTAATGTTAGTAATATTTTGCTTTCTATCCATATTTATACAGATAAATCTATTTTTTTAAATTATCATGTTATGTTTTCTTCATTGCGATTTTCGTTATCAGCAATGCAAATACATCATTTTTCCGAAATCTGGAACAAATTTCCTTTCATATAACAAAAAGACACTCCAATGTTATATATTATATTAAAGATAGATTAGAAAAAAAGCTTAGAAGAAATATGTGAAATTTGAGTTTTCTTTAGCAAAGCCGCCAGTTAATTTGTCGTAGTAGTTACGAATATTACAAAGGATTTTGTTTGTGTGGATATTTTAAATCACTACAGGTAGTTTTCGAACCTGGACGAAACATATGCTCTCACCTATCACTTTACGCGATTTTTTTTATTGAATATATTACATAAAAACAAAATAAAATACGCACAAATATGGCCCCGCAAAAACCATATAATTGGTTTGTCCGCGGGTGCGCTGGTTAGATTTACAAATAACATATGTAGAGTGTCGTAGTGGAGTGTAGGATAGTTTTGACATTTTTTTTTGTGTAAAATTACATAAAATACTGTATATAAATAAAATATTCTATTCAAGGGCTATTATCAAAAGGATGGCTTACCAAACGTTTAACAAATAGTTTAAATTTTGAATTTAGATTTGCTATTTCAGGTGGTAAGGTATTTTATAATTGTTCTGTCGCCGTAATAATTATTAATTCTGGGTACTATGTATTTGCCACGAGAGGTTGCCCTAGTGCTGTGTTGGTGTTGTGATTGTGTAGTAGTTAAGTTATTCAATGTTTTGTGATTTACAGATAGAAATATAAGTTTATGCTTTAGACTAGCCTGTAATATTTTACATATTTTAAAAAGTTTATAATAATCATCTAGTTGTCTGCATACAACCAAAACACGCTTCTCAGAATTATAAATCAATATCTGACTCTTGAGATCAATCCGATATTGGTTATTTAAATTACTTTGTATAAAAGGAACAAAATATTATACAAAGAATTATATTGCCCTCTGATCATGTTTTTCGGTTGCTATTCAATAGAGATCTTTAGTAGCGATTATGAGTATTTATAGAAGACTATAATAATGAAAACAATAATATACCTTGTATGAACAAGGGTTACTGCGTCTTTAATATATATGATTATACTATTGCAATCAGTTCTCAGTACTTTTGTTTACGCTTAAATGTCATCTGATATGTTGTTATTCCAAACGATGTTGATGGATGGGCGCGTTACTGTTACCGCAGTAATTATGATATTTACATTGTGCTAGTAAGTTAAGTTTATGACAGTATATTGAAGCAACCTTTTTTCCATGCTACATTTTGTTGTTTTATATTGCTTTCCCTTTAGCAGCTTTTTAGCGAAACTGTTCCGAAATATAATTTCTGTGTAATGCTGCAAATTTTTAAAATCTAAATCTATCCCTATGCTTTTGTTGGCTTGTTAATAATCTATCGTAACAATTAATACAGCAGAACCTCGATAGGATAAAGTCCAAGGGAAACACAAAATATTTTAAGTTATAGAGGTTTTAAGTTATCAAGGGTATATGTTGTAGAGGTTTTAGGCTCTGATGGGAAGGGAACATATTATTTTTTAAATTTATGCAGGTTTTTAAGTTACCGAGGTTTGAGGTATCGAAGTTCTACTGTATTCTAATTTTAAAATTATGTTAAATATAAACCTGTACGAGCTATGTTATATGTTTCATAAAATACTTTTAGAAACAAATTTAATAAAGAGGCGAAATAGGATCTCTTCGAGAACTTATTATAACTTTGAGAAACTTTATTTGGTTCCATATTGTTGTCACCATTCAATTGGCACCAAGTAAAGCGTTCAAAGGTTTTAATGCAATCTGCAGCAGCAAGAAATGCAACATGCAAGTTTTGTAAGTTAAACTGGATTTAAAAAACATTGGTTTATGTGTACGCGTATGTATGTACATAATACGGGGCCAGGATTGTCGATCTACACCTTTTATGTTTTCTAAAACTCTAGCCTGACTTCTCTCATGAACTTATCATGGAACGTACATCTGTTCACGATCATGTACATCGCCATGAAAAGCTCTTGACAGATATCATATAACTCCAGCTTCAGCTCCGTTACTATTTCTCTCTCCATACAACCAAAACATGAAACTCAGGATTACAAACTACTCAATCTAATTTTTGTAATTATCGTTGAGTGTAAGAAACGGAAAGTCCGTAAGTTGAAAAATCGATCGAGACACCAAGAAAAATTTAGATAACTAGATAATAGAGCAGGTTTTACGAAATGTTTTTCCCTTCAGCTTGACCAACGTGAATTCGCTCAACTTAATACGACTCCCTAGCGAAACCTTACGATAGGAAATTTTCCTTTTTTCTATATTTTATTTTATTCCAATTTCTATATTTTATTATAAGATTTTCTTAGAGAAACAGTTTTGAAATGTGATCTGTAAATATTTACTATTTTTTTTACTTAAATCCTTTCCTTATATTTATCTTGGCTTAGGAATAATCAGTATTCTGCTATTAGATTTTTTTAAAACATACGACTGTGCGTGACATCTTACATAAAATATTTTGAGCGACAATATTAATAATGTAGGCATCTCGACAATTCTTTTGTTAATTTATTGTAATCTATAATAACTTTATTTAGCGTTACATTGTGTAACCATTCAATTGGCACCAACTAAAGTATTTAAAGGTAATATGATAATTATAATCTGCAGCAATAATATCCTTCTAAGTTTATGCACATAATAACATTTACAACTTTCTATTTTTAGAATATCTCGACAGTGTATCAAATTATAAACGTATTTACTTTGTACTTGTGTACTGTCTGTACAGTCTGAAGCCGAGATATTACACGAAGAGATGGAAGGATGCTCCAGAAATAAAAGACATAGAAACAACATCTTTGTAGTTTCTTCAGAACACTTAGATAACTCTTTGCGTTACCTGCGCTACAAAGGTTATCCAAGTGTTTTAAAGACGCTAACAAAGTACTCCACTAAAGAAGACAGGATCCGGCGTAACGTAATGTGTATAATATTCATCGGGTGTGTACTTTCTCTGTGTACTTTTTGCTACTTTTAGAATACCAGCATATCAATGGGCTCTCTTTGTATTTGTAATGATTACTTAAGTAGGTTTAAAAATGGACGAACAAATTGAATAAGCAACTCATAAAAAGACAAACTTGAGATATTCAATGTATATGATTTAAATTAAAACTTGCTTTTTTATGTGCTTTCTATCATTGTCTCCTACCAAGTTTGAAATATTTTCGTAATATTTTTGTTCACAAATAATAATAATAATATCCATGAATTAATAACTACTAAAAATACTCTTTCATAGACCAAAATCAGAAGAAACACTAACATTTTGAATTATTTCTTATTCGGTGTAGAACTGAGTAAGGTTCCTGTACTCTGTTTTTCTTACAGACATATTGAAATTCCTAATTTGTAAATAACTTGTATCGCCATTTTTTGATTCGGTAAATATAGTAATTATTGTTACTGAGATATAGAACTCGTGCTTGTAAATCGTAATAACAATAAATAAATTCAAATTTCCCATGTATTTTATTTCTAGAAAAATCACCATTACAAAAAAAGCGCTCTGAACCCAGAACTCCAATTCAATGACACTAGTATGAATACAACTTAAATTCTCTTTAAAAAAAACAAGATGAAACAGAGATAGATTACAGCCTGGAATAGCGCATAGACTCAGTTTTTTTTTAACCAAAGTCTTAGGCGATAGCTGTCTTATGTTGTTCAACATCTGTGCTAGCGAGATCCGGTTAATTGCTCTGGAGATAAATAATAAGATACGTACATAATAATCATCCATTCATCATTTAATTACAATGTTAACAATATGTTTAATATTGAATATATGTTACTTTACATGATATCCATTTTCCTACATTCATCTTCTGCAGTTGTAAACGTCGTGACTACCACTTTGTCTTCTAAGAATGTTCTAATTTTGTTCTTTTGTCTTAATACTCAACAAAAAACAGATTTAAAATATCATAGATGACAAAGCATTTCAACGAGAAGAATAGAGATAAAAAATAATTAGATGAATACAAAGTTGCGACATGGACTAATTGGAATTAGAAAATGGCTGGAATTGGTTAAAAAAATGAGGTAACTATTAAACTATTGATTTAACACACTTTTATATTTAGACTACCTTTCAACCGCGTACGGAGTTTTAAAAAACTTCCAAAAAATGACTAGACATCCATTCCAAATTTTAGGGAAATCAGTTTAGCTGTAGACATAAAGTAAATAAGTAGCCCTATAAATAAAATGCGGTACATTAGTTATCATCAACAAAATAATTTAATTTACAATTATAGCGCTGGATCAAATATGTGGCTATATAATGGATGGCGCTTTAGTGGTTTAGTAGTTTTAGTAGGTACAAGCCTCACATAACTCTATCTTGCCCCCAGAAAGAAGGGTATATTTTTGAAGACCTCCCCCCGATACCAAAATAACAATATCAAAGATAGTCCAGAGCTAATGAGTTCCTAAGATCCGCTAAAAGTATTTGTTATCTAAGTATAATTGCGTGTCGATCGGCAAATACTAAAGTTGCCATAAAGATGACACAATAACACTACTTCGAATAACCAAAAATTAGTTAAAAGACAGGGTTAACTAATGTTATGCAGTCGCATGTTGTACTGGTGTCTTCCACAGGGGATAGGATGATGGGACTTCGCTGGTATCGACGCGGGGATATGTATGCTGGGAAAGGTATAGGACAAGGGTTTTTTTTTTTTGGGGGGGAGTGCAAGTAAATGGTTGGCACTCACCGCACACGGCGGGTCGACGTTACAATACGTTGTTGGAGCCGTGTGCCTTCACACATTTTTTTATAAAATGTAAGGAGTGAAAATGTAACATCCTTAATTTATTTTCCTAATGTCAGTAATATTTTGCTTTCCATCCATAATTATAAAGAGATGTCTATTTTTTTAATTGTCATGTTATTTTTACGTTACTTTTGTGTACCAACTAATAACTATTTCTTCTTTTCTAAATAGAAAAAACGCTTAGAACAAACTCGTGAAATTTGAGTTTCCTTTAGCAAAGCCGCCAATTGACTTGTCATAGTTGTTAAACATATTACAAAGAATATTGTTTGTGTGAATATTTTAAATCCCTACAGGTAGTTTACGAAGCTGGACGAGCGAAGTAAAACATAATCTTTCACCTATCACTTATGCAATTTGCCAGCCTGATTTCTATCATGAATTCTACATGACTTACACATCTGTTCACATCGATGCTTGTAGCCATGTAGATATAATGATAGAGGTCATAAAACTCCATATTCGGCTTCGCTCCTAGTTGTCTCTGCTTACAACCAAAACACGCATCTCAGAATTATAAATTGCTCAAGTCAGTTTTCGTGCTCGTAGGTGAGTATAAGAACTATGTTTATTCGTCCTTTTATTTTAATGTTTGTCAACTTACAACTTTAATTGAATTTCACAGCACTACCAACATTCTGACAATTCAAAAGTAAGCTATATCTTTCATAAAACACTTTTAGTAACAAATTTAATAAACAGGCGGAAGAGGATCACTTCGTTAGCTTATTACAACTTTGGGAAACTTTATTTGGTGCCATATTGTATCACCATTCAATTGGCACCAATTAAAGATGTCGAAGGTTCTAATACAATCTGCAGCAGCAAGAAATGCAACATGCAAGTATTGTAAGTTAAACTGGATTTAAAAACATTGGTGAGTGGTTTATGTGTACGCGTATGTATGTACATAATAAGTGGCCAGAATTGTCGATCTACACCTTTTATGTTTCCTAAAACCCTAGCCTCACTTCTCTCACGAACTTATCATGGAACATATACATACATCTGTTCACGCTGATGTACATCGCCATGAAAAACTCTTGACACATATAATAAAACTCCAGGTTCAGCTTCGTAATAATTTCTCTCTTCATACAACCAAAACATGAAACACAGGATTATAAACTACTCAATCTAATTTTTGTAATTATCGCTGAGTGTAAGAAACGAAAAGTCCGTAAGTTGAAAAATCGATCGAGACACCAAGAAAAATTACTGAAGTGATTGAAGGACCTACTATATCGAGGTTCAACATATCTTATTGTAATTTGGCACAGATATATATAAAACAAAGTCTTAAGTACACATGGGATAAGGCTCATACCCGCTTAATATCCGGTTCCCGAGGGATACGTATCCCACGCGGACGAAGTCGCGGGCCACAGCTAGTAATATTATATATGCCAAAGTTTAGATGGTTGGACGGATGTTTATTAGAGTTTGTAGCCTAAACGACTGAAGGGATCTCGATGAATTTTGTCATAGATATGGAGGATAGTCTGAATCAACATATTGGCTACTTACTTTGCGCGGACGAAGTCTTTGGCGAAAGCTAATACATATTTTTAACGGTATCTCAAGGCAAATATAGTTTGTTTGTTTGTTGCAATACATTGTTGATACAATTGTTAGGTGTGTTATAGGTTATCGCGCTCTTATCAACTCCGCGCCGGCACGGCACAACCCTCGCATTGCCATCAACAGGTGCCTGTCGCACTGTCAACGGATGAACGGCTTGGCGACGCCGGCGCAGATTGAACGCTTCGCTTCATTCCAAGTGTGGCGCGTTGTCAATTTGTGGACGCCTGTCTTTCAACCCAGCAGCCACTTCTCACGTACGTTCTAAATTAAAAAAAACATCTAAATTACTACTTTAACATTGATTTGTTTTGTCTTTGCGATTTAAATGTACAATAGGTGAAAGTTATGACAGCATATTTAAGCAATAATTTTTTATTTAGCAATTTTATAAGATTTTCTTAGCGTGACAGTTTTGAAATATGATTTGTAAATACTTACTTATTTTTTTTTAATTAAGCCCTTTTCTTATATTTACGTTAGCGTATGTATAATCAGTCAAAATAATCAATATTCCACTATTACAACTTTTTAAAACATGTGACTGTGGTTTGCATCTTTCGTAAAACAATTTTAGGGGCAAATATATTAATAATGTACGCATCTCAAGTTTCATTATTTTATTGTAATCTATAATCATTTTATTTCGCTTTATATTGTGTCACCATTTAATTAATACCGGTTAAAGCTTTAAAAGGTAATAATTATTATCTGCAGCAGTAAGATCCTTACCGTATATCCTTCAAAGTTTGCAAAAACATGTATACCTCAATAGTTTATGCATATAATAACATTTACAACTTTCTGTATTTAGAAAATCCCTCCAGTGTACCAAATTATAACGTATAATAAATCTAAACAGCATAGTTAATAACGTGGTTACTTTGTATTTGTAAAAAAAAAATTGTTAATACTTTATCACTAACATATTGTAATAGTCTGAAGAATGTTACAAGAAGATATGGGCAGATTGCTCTACGAACAATAAACACAACACCTTTGTAGTTTCTTAAGAACACTTAAATAACTCTTTATGTTACCACCGCTTAAAGGGTCATTCAAGTGTTTTAAAGACGCTAACAAAATACTTCACCAAAGAAGATATGACCCTATGTAATGTAATGTATTGACAAATTGTATTGACAATTGACATCAATTAATGTTTTCAAATGTACTTTCGCTGTGTACTTTTTAACACATTTTTAAAATGTATATGAACAGCCTTACAACAAAACGCGAGTAAAGTTAAACTTAGGAATAAATTGAGTATAAGTAAATATTAGTACAAATTTTGTTTACTCAGTTTATTCCTAAGTTTAACTGTTTACCGTGTTTATTTGTAAGGCTGTAACAGTATATCAATGTGCTCTTTTTGTATTTGTAATAATTATTTAAGTAGGATTAAGAAAAGTTGGATGGACGAATTAATTAAATATGCAACTAGAGATATTCAATGTATGTGATTTAATTTGACCTCTCTCCTATCAAGTTAGCAATATTTAGTAACGTATATGTTTGCAATTAATGTCTATGTAATTAATAACCAATTTACTTTATATAGTTATAATGTGTGGATACACAAATTTGTAGTTTTCTCAATCTCTTATAGTTTTGTTATATAGTGTTACCGCGCCACAATACCGAAGTTTGTTTGTTAAGATTACTAAGAATGTACCAGACAGACCAGAATAATATAATTATTGTTACTAGGAGATGAAACCAGCTTGTAAGTTGTAATAAAAATAAATGAATTCGAATTATCAATGTATTTTTATTCTAATAAAAATTCCCCATTTAATAAATCTTAACATTGAACCACGAGCTTCATTCTGACACTACTATGAATACAAGATATTGTCATAACTTAAAAAAAAATAATATGTTAATACAAAAGTCGAAACATAGTCACTTAAGATTAGCTCAGCTGAACAGTTCGACAGATCAGCTCACATAATCTTGACCTGCGGCTCAACAATTAAATTTATCTCATACTTAACTGGCTTAGGACACGAAATACTACAAGTATAACTATGGGAGCCGATGAGCCGCGACCTACCCTAGGACAACATCACGCAAATCATACCCCTATACAGGTACGAATTATGCTGGTCGTCGGGACAATTGAATGATCTGTTTCATAAAAAAGTTTTTGTAATAACCAATTGCGAGCACTTTTGTATTTACATTGTGAAGCAGTTCAAAGAACTCGTAAATGAAAAAAAACACAAATTTTATACTCGACGTTAATGCACATAGATATCTAATAAAGTGGGTAAAGTTGCGGTCCAACAACTTCGACAGAAATTATAATCTAGAATTCATAATAAACTTAATGGACATTTCTAGTAGTGAATATGGTGATAGCGAAGACAAAAATAATAACAAATTCCAATTACATTATGCACGACCCTACGATAACATAGTGCATGATAAACTCTCACTCTTTGTATTTCATATCTCATATTGATTTGCCTTGGAATTAACGAATGAAAAAAATCAGTGTTTTTATTTTGATCCATAAAACATCACTGTGAATCTATCGATTCAAACTTCTACCAGGGTGAAAATCGATAAGATCAATACTTGATTTTACTAAACCCATCACAAATATCATGATGATAACTTACGACTCTTCATTGTTAATTCTAAACAAAAAATTATAAATATATCTCTTCTTTACTTGAATTATCCTAAAGCTGAATAAATTAAATAGGTCATGAGTTGCAAATATACAAACAGTTTGCTTTTATATTTAACGTAAGAAAATTTTGAAAGAAGTATGAGATTTCGTAAATCTAAAACCTAGCAGACCACTGTCAATGTAAAAAACTCCCATAAGATGCTTCTAGGTCAATACAACATGTTCCAAAATTCAACAATAAGCCCGCATGGATGGCGAGGTAGACCACCACATAGAGAAAATAATAATAATAAAAATTACAATACAAACGAACAGACGTTTAAAAATAGCTAATAATTATAAATGCTAAAGTTTAGATGGATAGATGGATGTTTGTTAAAGATTGTAGCCTAAAGTGCTGAACCAATTTAGATGAAATTTGGTATAGATGTAGAGGATAGTATGGAAGAATACGTAGGCTACTCATTTTTGTTTTTTTATTGCCACGTGGACAGAGTCGTGGGTGAAAGTTAGTAATAATAATAAAAAATACAATTCTTTTCGTTTCAAACATAGCTAATAATGGCAAAAAACAATAGGACCGAAACATCCATACTATAAAAAAGAAATTACTTCAACTGTTTTGTTGAGATTTAACTTTTATTCAACTTAGACATGCTACTGTGTAAACATAATGATCGACGGTAGCACTAAAATGGTATACTATGACAAAAAAATCCTCCAAAAACTCTAAAAAACACTCTATCAAGTAGTAGAAGAGATTATATAACATGGTTTCAAAGGATACAATAAAAAATATACTCAGTGTTCAAAATAGGGTTTTCAATTTCATAATCATGTTAAAAATTATCTTTGTTCATTATTTTGAGATGAAAACTAAGACACTCTTAACGTTGAATTTTAAGACATGTACCTATAATAGTCTGATCAACTATATGAAATGTATAAGTTAAATGCAATTGGATTACGTATGGCTGTATAAGTAATAGTGTAGTAATAAATATCTGTAAATTCTGCAGGTCATTATTAATTTGAGAAAACAATGTTTTTTTTAAATCATAAGTTATAACTATGAATCTATTAATTCCAACTGCTATAAGAATAAAAATGGAAAATTGATAAGATTCATGCCTGCTTTTGCACAACCCATTTCTACTAAATTTGAAATGAATTGTCAAACTAATCTAAATTATTTTGACACACTATAATCTATCTTATTTAGGCAAACTCTATAGAACAGCAGTACATCCATGTACTTCTATAAGTACATGGATGTACTGCTGTTCTTTACTAATACATCCATGGTTATAGCGGATTAGAATTATAGTGCCTATATATAGAACCTTTTTGACATTGACAGGATGGCGTCTCTGAGCATTTAGAGTTACCAGCAAGCTAATATGTCCGCATTAAAGGGAAATTCTTTCCTTTTGAAAACGATAACGCAAATTGTAAAGGAAGTACTTGTACCTTACAATGTAACTAGGAAATGCCCCAGATTTGTTTGTCGGTATGATGACCCTATAGTTAAAGAATCTTTGCAGCAAACTTTTAGCAATGCACTCTCTTGAGACAGTTAGGGAAGGAATAGTCTTAACTTAATAGAAATAGGCTTACTTAGCGCTCATCTACAGAATAATAGAAATCCTTATTATTGTTGTTAATAATCAATGCATACTACAACTATGTATGTGGTATGATTTGAACTGTGCGTTTTAAAATTATCAGATAATTAGTTTAGATACATTAATGAGTACACATAGTAATTTCCTTAATAAGTAAGTAAATATGAAATTTATGTCAAGAAGACTATACTTCCAGGTGCACAAAACACGTTACAATAAAGGGTTGGTCACTGCAATTTGAAATATGAAATAAAACAACTTTCAGCAAAATATTTTTAAGTCAATAAGTATTTAACATTTTTTTAAATTACAAATCAAAAAATATGCATCTCCTTGCGAGTTAGGGAATTTCTTGATAAACAAATGGTAACAAATTCTGATTGCAACAGTCACAAGATGATTCACATTTTCAAATGTAATTACTGGACCCCCCTACTTCTTCTCAGCGATAAAAATATCTCCCACTTAAAAAAAAAACTCTCTTGCACTACTTTTAAATGCTTTCATCACTTTATTTTATGGAGTAACATTAAAAAGCCACACAAAATGCGTAAAGTAATGACGCAAAGTGAACTGACAACCTATGTCTATGTCAATATTACCTGACATTAAATGTCACTTCTCATTTTATAAAATTAGCCGGCTGCCAAAAGAATCTTGTAGGACAATAATAATGAAAGAATTCAATCGTAGAATTAAATGACAGTAAATCAACAGGCGCGTTTAAATATAAGTTAAAGCTGTCATTTCTAAGCAAAGACTTATCCACATATGGAGGATCAGTGTCATATTTAATCTGTGGAAACATACTCGTCGTCATTCAATATAGTGGTACATACTTCTTTCGGCTGCCGGCAGTTTTATGAAATAAAAAATGACATTTAATGTCGTTTATCAGTTCACTTATCAGTTCACTTCGCGTCTTTACTATACGCATTTTTCGTGGTTTATTAATGTTTTTCCTTGAAAAAAGGTAATGAAAGTGTTTAAACCTAGTTTTTTTTAAAACTGGGACATTTTTTTTTCGCTGAGAACAAGTAGGGGTCCATTAATTACATTTGAAAATATGAATCATCTTGTGTCTGTTGTAACGAAAATGCATTACCATTTGTTACTTCAAGGAATTCCCTAACTTACTGTGTATTCAGAAATGTAACAAAAAACTGGCTATCTGATGTAGAACGCATTGATAAAAATTTGCTACGAGAGTTCTTTGACTATAGAGACTTCTCCACGAGAAAAGAAGTCAGAAATTATTTCCTAGTTACATCGTAAGGTACGAGTCCTTCTTTTAAATTTGCGTTTTTTTTTACAAAAAGAAAGAATGTCCCTTTAATATGGAAATATTACCTTGCTGGTAACCCTCCTGTCAATGTCAAAAAGGCTGCCACAATATCCTTGCAGTACTATACTCTTTGATGGTTTACATTCAGTAGTCAGTTCAATCAGCAATCATTCGATTTTAATATTCTTCAATTTCGATCGAAGGAGAACGCAGTTCGCTTCGCAGCTTTTAGTTTTGCAGTTTCTTACCTATTAGTGGTTCATGATTTATTTTCATCAGTGGTGGCGATCAACAGGCGTTTGCGGATATTATCATAAGAAAACCGAAGCTCAAGTGTTTGCAAGATGGAGGAAGATATGGTAGATCATAGTACAGTTCGCATTGTTATTAAAGACGAAGATTCAGTCCTTGAAAGGTCAGCCATTGCAAATATACAAGATCCGGGCTGGTCTGAAAAAATGATGCGCTGCATATATAACTTAACTTCGTACTTCCGGAAGCCGGATCTAAAATGTGAAGACGGTAAGTTATATGTTTGTTTTATATTTGTGTTCAATTGTATCGATTGGTTTTCCTAGGTCCCGTAGGATGCAACTCGCGGCGCATTCAAGGTCGTTGCGCGACGCAGGTTTACAAGGACGCAGCTTCATTGATTTTCTATTTATAGCCACATAATATCTCAATATGTTTTATTACATACTTACATATTATACATATTGGATGTTTAGGGTTTTGTTAATAAACATTGATTGTTTTTTAAATCCAATGTAAGGTTCCTTTATACCCAATTACTTTTTTCATAGGAACCACATATTTTTCAATAGTAAAAGTAGCCTATACATATCCAGACAAATAGCTAGTTCCTTTGTTGTTGGCTCACTTTTAATAGTGGTCCTGTTGATTGTATTAAAGCAAAAAAATGTTTGCAGAGGAAATTTGGGAGGTTCCTTATGAATCAATTACTGATCATGTATACATTGGGTCTGGAGCTCAAGGAGTGGTATACAGGGGCATATTGCGAGGAGAGATAGTGGCCGTCAAAAAACTTACAAGAAAGTCGGAGACAGATATAAAGCATTTAAGAAAATTAAACCATGAGAATATTGGTGTGTATTTGAAATTTATGAATAAATTGATAATGTAATCTAATGTTAAGGCTTTGAAAATTTTGCTTGTTATGTTGAAAGTGAGTAACATAACATAATTTCTTGCTATATTTGATTTTTATTGTCAGCTGTACATAAAATATTTAAGAATGTTTGTATTTGGACAGTCCGATTCCGTGGCGTGTGCAGCGAGCCACCATATTGCATTATAATGGAGTATTGCCAGTATGGTCGTCTATTTGAGTTTTTGCATAGTGGTGTTAGCTTCACTCCAAGCCAGATTCTCAAGTGGGGCAAGGAAATTGCTCATGGGATGAGCTATCTTCACAGCCACAAGATTATACACCGTGACTTAAAAAGTCCCAAGTTAGTATACCTTTTAGCCTCAAGATTGGTTTATTACTTTTATTGACCAGACAGTTATAAATTTATTATTTGGTTTTAGCCTTCTGATTGCAGATAATTTAGTGGTGAAAGTCAGTGATTTTGGCACAAGCCGAGAATGGAATGATGTTAGTGAGATAATGAGTTTCACTGGTACTGTGGCTTGGATGGCACCGGAAGTGATACGCCATGAGCCATGTTCTGAGCGGGTTGATGTGTGGTCATATGGTGTGGTGTTGTGGGAGTTGCTAACTCAGGAGATTCCTTACAAGAGTCTTGAGACTCATGCCGTGATGTGGGGAGTCGGCACGGATACTATTTCACTCCACATTCCATCCACTTGCCCGGATAGTCTCCAATTGTTGCTGAACCAGTGTTGGAATCGCGTACCGCGTAACAGGCAAGTGTCTCATAGCTTTATCAATCATATTATCCTAAGGTTAATGAAGTTGTTAATTTCTATTTTTGATACACAGGCCACCCTTCAAGATCATTTTAGCGCATTTGGATGTCGCTGGGGATGAACTGAATGCAATGTGTTTGGATCGCTTCAGCGAAATCCAAAATGGTTGGCGGCAGGAAGTGCATTACAGCATGGAGAAAATGTATTCTAGGTGAATATGTGTATAGTAAATTGAAATTAACTAACATATCTGATATAAATGTCAACAACATAAACTGTGTGATATTATAAATGTTTTTTACTTGTTTTTTCCAATAGACCTGAGCAGTCACAGGCACAGGATACGATCCAACGTCGCGAAGAAGAGAAGCGAGCTCGTCGAATGTACGAGAAACAATTGACGCGCGCTAATGAGCTTTACATGGAGGTTTGCTCCGTGCGCCTCCAGCTGGAACAACGGGAGAAGGATGTCGCTGAGTGAGTGCTCCCACTACAATCTGATAACTTAGACCATTATATGATCAGACAATTAAAGTGCACTCAAAATCACATTTTTTCATGAGTTTTAAAATGTTTTTTGTCAAACAGGCGCGAGAAAGCTTTGAAGAACTGCCATTGCAAGACACGCAAGTTTAAGCAGTACAATCGCCAGACATCTACGTCATCTGATGGAGTGAAGGTCCCATCACCTTGCAATCAGCCTAACAATGAGAATCTGCGCCGTCGTAAGAAGAAGCAGCCGGAGCAGAACCCTCACGCCCAGGTGCTGGTGAGCCTCGTCAACTCGGAGACTGTCACCACTGCTATCATCGATGACGACATCAACTGCGAGTGTGATAATGTCATCGACAACAACAACATGGAAACAATACTGCCAATGAAGGACTCCTTCATTGAAGCCAACGGCAATGAAATCAAAGATATCTCCTGCAACATTCATTTCAATAAACTCTCCTTACTGTAAATATTCACTTTCGAAGTCTTAATATTCCAATCAGGTCTATGTGGCATAGCATTTCTCAATTTTGCATGTCATGATAATTAACTATGTAAAACAGTATTAGTGTAGATGCATTTTCAAAGTAAATTACTCTCAATGGCATTTAATGTGTTGGTATCCCGTTTTGATTGTTTTTTTTTTAAAGAATTTTTGTGGATTTATACTTTCTTTAAGCAAGTGGTTACGCTGGCCTAAAACTATATCTGATTAATTCAGTATTATTTGTTGTTATATTCTTTTACTTTTATAGGTTTATATAATTTATTTTTGTTGGTAATATTCAGGTTGTTGATGAGAAGAATGTATGATGGATAAAAGAAATTTAATTCAAAAATGAGTGACATTTTCATGACACTTTTGTAGTTTTTGGGATCAATTTTATATTGCTATTAAAAAAAATAAAGGCATTACTGCCATGGTTATTTGATTCATTTTTTGTGTTAACTGGATCTTTTCTAATTATTGTAAAAAAAAATATTTTTTTACTGGTGGATTTGGGAGCAAAAATTGTTACACGAGGGATTAATAGATTTTTTTTTTAGTAAACTGGAGGACATGGTATTAGAGTACTTTGTTGTGACAATTTTTGTTTTGAGTATTGGATGTGTGGATTTGTAAGGTTTAAGTATTATTTCCAGTTTACAGACAACCGTAAAATATCTTTAGTGTTAATTTTTTACACAGTGTTTTATACATTTTTTACTTTTATTAAATTAAATTATGTCATTCCTAACTATTCTGTCTGAAATGCAAATTGATTATAAAATAGTTCATATAACGATAATATGTAGGTGTGTTTTAAATGTTAGTAATATATGAAAATATTAATTCTTGATGTTTATTGATAAGAAAAAAAAGCATTTTCCTGACTTAAAATCTGACTATTGTTATCTTTCCAAAGATATGCTTAAAACTGTATTCTGTAGCTTCTATGATGTACCGGCAGCATAGTTAGTAGCGGCAATGATGATACGACTTATCTTTATTTATAACTTTGTTGGTTCTTTCCCGTTGGACCGATGGACCATTGGCCTTTGTTCCGTAGGCCGATCGACTCAACGGGAAACACCTTTAGACTAAAAATAATAGACTGTATCTAGTCTGAACTTTTGATGAATCTTTACTGTTTATGATATTCTTCGTAGCAATTAAATGTATTTAAATGGAATATTTTTGATCTTAATGTTAAATTAGACGAAAGAAATAGTATAAGCACAGCATTGATGATATTCTATAAAGTATAACATTTAGTGTAGTTTTAGTTTAGTAGAAATAATATGACATGAATTTTAGACTTACATTACTCTCATAGAATAGACCCTTAGGTAAGTTTTAGCAATTGCAGTGATTTAATGATTTTGCTGTAGGAAAAATAACTCTATGGCTTTAGAGGCTTTTTATTGATTGTATCAAAATAATGTACATTCCAAAACCTTTACAATTTCCAAGCGCAGTGTTTTATTTAAGTGTCTATGCTCAATTTTCTCTCGTCACTTGAATATAATATCTAGTCTACCTATATTTTGTCTAGTCATAAATTAGTCTAATTTAAATATTTTCTGTAGTTCTAGGAAATGTAGATTCAATTTATGAAATAAAGAACTCATTCGTGAACATTTGTTTTATTTATTAAAATATCTCATTTCACCGCATATTTTAAGGACCCTGACTAAACGAACAAACTACGTTTTCACAAACAGCTTATACTATCAAATGAAATATAAACAATGAAATCTTTACTTCATGGTGTGTAATAAAAAATGATTTTCTGAAGGGTCATTCTTTTTGATAATCAAGATAATTTTTCAACAAAACTGCAACATTCTTACTCACAAATATAAAAGCGAAAGTTTAGACGGATGTTTCTTACAGTTGGAACCTAAACGGCTAAATGTATCTTGATAAAATTTGCCATAGATGCAGAGGATAGTCTGGGAGAACACATAGGTTACTTTTGATTTGGAAATTCTAGGTTCCCGAGGGATATGTGTAAATAAGCCCACAGCAGCCTGCCGCTCCTGCACGACTAACTCGCTCCACCGAGGCAATACCAGGAAGTGCAATGAGTGTAGATTGTATTTTTTCAAGAAAAATGTACGTATTTACACAAAATGTTACTGTAACTCTTTTTATACAATTGAATTAGTTTTTAATACATGTAATATGATATGATTAACGTGTTAAATACATTTTTTGTCGTTTCATTAACGAGACTAACAGATCAGCTGTTTAAGCAAAAGGAGTGTGATGATATTGGCAAAATATTTGCATCGTTTGAAATTCGGGCTGCGCATGCTACATTTTTTAGTATTATTTATAGAAAGTCTGCGGGCGGGAGTCGGCGCGCGCACTCGGTGTGGCGCGCGCGGGCCGAGAGCACTGGAGCCCCCATGGAGCCCCCCGCGTTCCCCGCCGGCGCCGGCAGCCTCCAGACCGTGAGGGCTGCGCCCGGTAGTGACGCCGACCTTGTACTCCCTCCGCCTTACGGCACACCACCTTTCCACTACGTATGGTATGTTGTATTTCTAGACAGAATTACCCTAAATCGTAAATTTTACTTACATATACAGCGAGTTTCATTTTATATGTATTTGAGTTTAGTTATGGGCAATTTTTTGAATCGTCACAGCTGACTAGATTTGTCCTGAACGATTTTGAGATGTATGACTAAGCTCATTAAGTGCACTGTGATTGACGTATACGCTGGAGGGATCGCGTCGCGCCGGTAAGCGTTGTTTATTTTTCACACGTCGAAGCGTATAAATACAGACCAGGAAGCAGGTCATCGCAGATATTCGATACTCAGTCGCTCATAGCTCACACAGTGTTATAATTTATGTTTTTAATGAAAAAATTACGGAATTAATAATATTAAGAAAAAGCATGAACCATAACTGCGAAACATCTTCCAACAATTTGTTTTAATACAACCGTTTGAGTTAGAATTGAATATTGTCTTGTATGTTTATTAAAGGAAAGGTAGGCTAATAACAAGTAGGGTATCTTGGTTTTATTGCATTTAACTAACTTTTTCGCAAATATACACCTGGAGTGGATGTACGAACTCTTTTATTTTGTGAACAAATAGATCATTTGTCAGTAGAATAAAATATCAAATAAAGGAAGTTTTAAAAGCTTGACTAACGACGGAACAGGAAACAGATATTCTCTGTCAACGTTTTGCGTGTACCTTCACTTTTTCTAAGTTGTTCTGAAAAGTTACTCTGAGTCACTGAGCTCATTTTTATTAATAATAAAACCATCGGCTCTGCCATTCAACGAGAGTATCATAGACTTAAATTCCTTACTTATGCAACAAAAATATTTTAATTTCATAGATCTTTAAGGTTGTGCGATTATATATCTTAATTTTAATTCAAGTGCATTTACAATTGCAACAATATCTAATGTACTAGAAAAACGACAAAATAGCATAATTTCCACATAGGTACACGAATTAGGTACTCCCTACCAAAAATATATTTGAGGTTATCAGGAACTTTGTGCGCAGCAGTTTGCCATCTGGTGGCATAATAGTAAACTAAAAACCAATGTTAAAATTATTGATCATCAAAATTTAACCACGCCATCTATCAATGGGTAGGTAAAACTTAGTATTACATCGTTTTTTGTTTTCTACATGTTAATCTACTAATAAAATTAGTTTCTTTTAGTTATTATTTTACATTTTCATTGAATTTTATAAACAAATGAGTGTCAGAATACTATGTACATCTTAAATCAAAGCCTTGTCAAAAGGGGTTGATTCAACGGAAAATAATTAATCACTTAGGGTCAAAGAATTGTTTTGTAATTTTATAACAATAAAATACGTTGTGATCATCCCGTTTAATACTCGGTAAACAAAGATATTATCATCTTAAAATTTATATACTATTTATCACCTTTTGTTGTATTGTCACCTATCTTCGAGATTTTCTAGCCTAGATAGTAACGAAGTAAACAATTTTAGTTTAATGTAAGGAATTCTCACATCTCATATTGTGGCGTCACACGATAAACAAATAGCGGCGCTGGCGTCGCATCTACAGAAATATCCAGCGGCCGACGGCGCGCGGCGCGCACAGTCCGCGTCCGCGCTTTGCCACTGCGAACTCGATTCGAAGCGAGATGCGCTCCCGCCATGGGCAGCAATTGTTGTAAAGGCGACGCAGCTGGGAGACCGATCAAGTCGAGCTCCTCCATCTACAGCAGGTATTTGTGGCTGGCCATCATCCTCGGCCAAGAGTTGCGCGGTGTGCCCTGGGTGCTACGCGCGCTGACACCCTGGCCGTACGTAGTGTATCATCAGTGCTCGCTGCTCGACTATACTGCAGCACTACTGCCCTCTGTCACCCTCTATATTAACGGTTTCCAATTGTTCATTAAAAATGTTCTCAACATACGTGAAATGTAATAAAAAATAATTTCATATCATCGAAAATAACACAAGCGCCGTTGTGTTTCTTGTAGTCCTTTCGTATTGATGTCGTGTTAATTGTTCTTGTTGCTTTATTGTTATTCATGTTTAAAATATAAATCACAAATCGTATTTCATGCTACTTAAGACATTTTTAAATAAAATTAAAATAAACATACATTGTAAAATAACATAACAAAATATATATTACTTCTCAATTTTAATTAAAATGCGTATTTATAGTAAAATATTTTTCCTGTGCGACTAATTACTGCGCATTAAGAACAGAATTGTTGGCAATGCGAACTTACTTTACAATATTGAATCGGTTATCGTTTCTTCCTTGGGAATTGGTTATTTGTTTATTTACGGAGTACATTTAAGAATTTTTTGTTTTAACAGTTTCCAACATAATAGATGTTTTGATCACAAAATGGTTTTCCTAAGAACAGTGGTTTCCTAGATACATATGTCCATCTTTAAATTCACCGCCGGCTCTTTGTTTATTTTTACATCTTTCGATACTGTAACAATCGATATTTTGTCTCGCATAATTCCCTCACTCTTAGTAAGCAAATAAATTACTTTTGTTAATTAGCAAAATCTATTTTTAATCGGCTAGTGTGGGGTTGAATATTCTAGAAAGAGGTAAATTGAGCGATACTACGAGTTGTAAAATTCTTAAAATCCGAATTCCGCATCGCTGTCTGATCCCTAATTCCCAATTCCGTCCTGAGATCATCTTCCATTAATGGAATTACCATAGCAATTACCATAAATAAAAAAGATCCCTACACACGACGTTACGATACTATAACCGGAAGTATAGACATTTAAAAACTCAATTCAGAATTATGGTTTCTGTACGAACTTAAATTAGTTTGTTGATATTTTGTGCGTTTTTATGGAATGAAGGCATTGTCGTGTGCAACGTTTAGGTCAAACTTTGACCACCAGATGGAACTCAGTTCTTTAGTGATTGCGGAAAAGTACCTTATTTCCTGCTGTAAAAAGACTTAATTTATATAATGTTAAGTATTCCGAACCATTCCTGGAAATAACTTAATTATGTGTGGATGATAAAAAGAATCGGAAGGAATCAGGCCCTTTCTCACTTCATGCAACTTTAAAATGTTCGGTATATAGGGTTGATTTCTTATTTGTAAACGATTACGCGATATTATGTTTAACTGAAACTTAACAAAACCGATTAATTATACAGTAATTTATACAAAAGTGAAATCAATATTGTTGCATTGACATTGAAGACTTTAAGAAGAAATGAAAGAGTTCTATTAGTAATACATTTTAGGAATCCCTGGGCAAAGGTTAGATTAAGTTATTATAAAGAAGAATTTTATACTAGTCTTATTAAGTAACACGTTATGATGGGATTTTTGACAAAACTACATTTGTCTAGTTAGTATCAGGCATTTGATAATGCAGCTGGCTCGTACACGACGTCCTACATGTAGAGAGCAATGTGTCAAAATACGTATCTATTAATATGCTTCGCAGTAAACATCTTGATTGTTTAAAAATAGGTTAGCGGATTAAAGCTGGCTAACTTTTTGTAGGTAAGAAGCCTCTGTGCGTCCTAGTGTCAAGAATTCTCATTGATATACTTAGGCTTCTCAGGTACTCTCATCGTCCATGGCTTAAACAACGTTGGATCGTTCGTAGATAATTAAAGTATAATGTTAAAAAACATTCACACATTAGTTTGTTTGTCATGAAATAAGGTTATCTATATTAATATTATAAACAGGAAAGAATTGTATTTATGGAAGTAATACTCAAAAACAATTGGGCCTATTTCAAAATTAAAAAGCTACGTTAGCAGTAACAGGCTGTGTTTTTTATTATTTTTAATTTCACGCGGACGAAGTCGCGAGCAACAGCTAATTTATTAATATTTGTAAATATATGTAAATACAAATCTTTCCTCTTCATAATGTTAATATTTATTATACCGGATTTTATTTTTTTCAATCAAACTGGATTATTGGACAACCCTATTTGTAAATGAACATGTTGTATTGTTTACGATTTACCCATAACATTAAACTGTCCACTGGTTGTTTAAAATTAGCTTAAAGTCGAAATGGCCAGTAAACTTCCATGTAGAAAATATAAAACAAAAAGAAAGCATGAAAATACGTCGTAAACTGAAATGAGAGCGTAACAACATCCCGAATGACGGTGCAAGGAAAACAACGTCGTCGCACGAAAGAAATTCCCGCGTTTGAAAGTCATAAAGTTTCGGGCTAAATAATTATGTTGTTTTAAGACCATTTAAGTGTTATACGTTAAACTGGAGACAATTATTTAAATAAAAATGTTATAACCAATTTTTTGCAACGGTTTAAAAAATATCCATTGGTATTTTCAACAGAATCGAAATAAAATTTTTTTAACAAATCTGAAATATTCATATACGAGTATTATGCATTTTTTAAGAATGAATATCTATCGATTCATTTATGTACCTTATTAGAATTTGAAAATCTCGAGAAAATTGCCATCGAATCTTTATTCGAGACAGGCGCGGACGCGTTGAATGGTTAAATCCTATTTATAGACAAGCTCCGGTTATTTTTAGTCTGATCGTAAATGGAGACAATTATAAAGACATATTTTTACTGTTAATTTGAATATGACTACTTGTTTTTTTATCTTACTATTATTTTTATCTGAATGTGTAATAGATTTAGTAATACGTTTAGTAAGTAGTAATTCTTGGATGCGGACGCCGGAGGCCCGTTTTTAATGGAAGCGAAGGCTTATGTTCAACAGAAGGCAGATCAATGCTGATGATGATGGTGAAGCCTCTCAACTTCAAATCAGTATCGTATTAAGCTCTAAATTTAATAACTTATTTTTGCATGGTGGATCGATTAAGTAACGATGTTTACCTTAAAATTGGTGTAGATTCCTTGTTGGAGGTTCTCTAGATACGTTTTCCACGAAAAATGCAAAATATCAAACATTCCGTGTGAAACTGGTAATAATATCATATGTCATAATAATCGAAGGAGGTTTGTTTGCATAAATCTCATGATGTTATGTCGAATTGTAAATATCCTTTATTTAGACTTTACCATTAGTTAGGTTATGCTTTTCACAGAGTTTCTGAGATACATTTTGCTGTAATTTTCCTGTATGCAATAAATTTGATCACCGCTTTCGTATTACCATATTTTCTTTAGAAAAATATAAAAGTTCATCAAAGTTGTTAAGGTGTAATAAGGCCATTGAATGTGACGTTTGTCTTTTCAAGTTCTACATGGATTATGGAGAAGCAGTTTGGTGCTCGTATAGACTGATATCACGCAATGTATCGATCATTACTATTTTATAGACGAATCGATATTTGAAAACGATCCATATCTTTTATACTAATACTAAGCTAGATGCCCACGGCCATGATGTTAAAGTAATAAATACTGTGAATACCTCAGCGATAGGAACGATATTGATATTGATGTAGAAACGTCGGAACTGGCTATAACAAATCAATTGCTCTATTTATAGTGTTTCAAACATCCGATATTTATTGTTCCACACAGAATAATTTAATTCATCAAATCTTAGTTATAACAATAGTTTGTTTAACGAATTTGTACAAAGTAATTAGGCTACGTATTTGGCCGCGGCATTGGCGTCTCGTAACTGTATTATTTTTAGATGAGAACTCGGGTGGACGCAGACGCTTTGTGAAAATATTGCAAACTTGGTGCGCAAGGTCACGGGTTCTCATTCAAGTTTTCTTTTTTTTTTGGATGGTATATTTTTTGTATAATGATTACTTATATAAATATGATTAGTCCGGCTCGCTATTGGCCATAATAACAGATTAGGTCTTGGTGGACTGACATCAGACATCGGTTTTAAGACCTATCCTTTCCTCCATATTATAGATTCACAGACATGTAAATGGGACTATCTATTCTGAACATAAATAGTCCTTTATAAGCCGTATCTCTTAAAAAATCAATGAGTAACATTTTAAATTGCTTAAAGAATATTAGTCCTTTAGTTATAGTCTAAATTACCCCGTTATGTTTGTACTAAGTTTAAAATACTGCGCAATTTTCCGCCCCCGCTTATTCTAGACCTTTCAGCTAAAGTAGGTTGCGCGCGCCGATGTCCGCGCCGATGATGGATACGACTTTACCCAGGGCTTTATTGATTACGAAGTATTTACTAGAATTATTTCTGATTATTACACTTAGTTCCATAAACTATCGAATTTAACTACCAAAATATCTCAAATAGACTGCTGATATTTCATACACACGTCTAAGGGAACATCATTTAAGTTATTTAAGTGCTAATTTCTGATTCGTTGTGCGCATGTCTTTAAAATCAATCAGTTCAGGTTATCTAGGATAGGTACGCTAACGTAGGAACTTCATGCGTCAAAGGATTATTGATCGCTTTCCATTTGATGCGCAATAATTGATATAGCAGACACCTCGAGCATGATCTTATTATTTTCATTTTAATAAAATTCAAAATACTGTTTATGTTTTATTTTTTTTTTTACAATTGTTATATGGCGACTATTAGTTTTGCCGGTTTCCGCTATAAAAGGCTCGATCTGTTAATGTTTTTTTTTTCGTTCAATGGATTCTTGATGTATCAGTTGTTTAAAAAAATATTTGCAGTTGTATTCACATCCTTTTTTCTCAACAAAAATTTTCAATTTCCTACTTACATATCAGATGTAGTATATTTACTTGTCTCGACAAGGCGAGGTTTCCAGTTCTAAATTTATTTATTTTTAAATTAGCTAAAATTTGTCGCTGGTTGTTTACAATATCTTAAATCCGTTGAATAGAAAACTTATATACTTAACTTAACAAAACGTACAATTGACCAAACGGACCCATTTCGTTTCTGGTTAGTATTTGATTCCATTGTTACACACGTGCGTGCGCCCGGGCCAGAAATAAATAAACCAGGCCTGACAACTGACATACAAACGGATGTTGTTCTGATTATGCACTTTGATGAATTTCTATTAAAGATATTTATAACTTTTTTTTGAACGTTAATGAATGAAATCTATCCTTTGTTAGTGACCAAGTCAGAAGGCAGGAGGGTACGTTTATATTTTTTTATTGTTATGTATGAAATTGTATGCTTATCCTCCTGTGGTTTAAATGCATGAACCGATTTTGGGGTTGTTAAGGTGTTATTCGATTTGAGTTTTTTCTTAGAAAGTCATACAGTCAGATGAATGAGAACAACTTATTGTCATTTAAAATCTTGCCGTTATAATAAAATATTTACAAGTTGAAGTATGTCAAGATGAAATGTTTAAAACCTTTTATGCAAGCCGATCAAATCTGCTGCATTATATTCTAATTATTTTATTATACTTTAGTAGTTTAAATTTTATACATCTTTTAATATAAGTAGGAGTCATGTTTTAGTTGGCATTGTTTATTGGACTTGTTCCATTTGATCTTTGATCTTGTCATCATTATTTCCATGTACCTATTTAAACAGGAATCAATTATAATTAATAATCTATTATATAGAAAACCTTCGTTTATCATAAAAATAACCCCTAAGTATGTTTGTTCTCCATTCTTTCCTTTGCTGATTTTAACTACACTTTGGTAGGAAGATTTAAGAGAGTCGCTAAAGATGTGCTCTTTAAAATAAACTAATGTAATATATAATTAAACCGTGTTTTTTTTGGGTAATTGAATTGGCGATATGTCTAAACGAAAACGCCAAACGCCTTCATTCATCACAAGTCTTACATCACGCGTATTTAGAGTAACTATAAAAGTTTGCGTAATCTTCCGTTTAATCTGCCTAAGACAAGACAAAGATAGAAATATAGGCCAACTGTACTGGGTACGCTTATTAATGCGTATTTCAAGAAAGAAAAACAGGATCTAACTATGTCTTTTAATTATTTTTTGTCTCCATACTCAAAGGGAGAACGCATAAGGATACAAAATAAAAAATAAAATAGTGGTTAAGAGTTGGATAAGAAATTAAAAAAAAAATTAGACGAAGGTCTTTAAAATTATTAACGTACGTTACGTAATTTGCCCAGTTTAATAAGAATGTTGCAAATAAAATTTAGGAATATTTACGAAATTAAATCGGCGTCTGTTATATTATTAAATTATATCTGAAATTAATATTTTCTCCGTTCTAATTCTGCTACGTGGTACACAGCTCACACGTGACAAGCATTTAATTTATACTGGAATTGTAACTCGTTGCCAAATGTATGGTATTGAATGAACGGAAAATATTTATGTATGTTATTTTGTATCGTAACAAAAGATAACTAAATGTTTTATCTTCTCAATAAAAATACTACTTTCTTTACAAAAAATGAGAGTTTATGTGTTTAAAGATTCGACGTAAACTCCCATATTCTAACTACAGAAGTAAGTATTCTAATGAGAGAAATGTACCAAATCTCTAGGAAAACACCGAGGTATCTTATTTGTAATTGTTTAGCTTAAGCACATGACATACGTCTTATACACGTATGTAATAGAAAATAGGTAGCCTAAGTCGTACCTGTCCTAACTCATTGTCTTTTGTCTTTAAACAGGAATATGTTCTTATTGTAATATTACACCTATAACTGGTAAAGCCATTGTTTTCTGAGGACTGTCGCATCTATGTGCGTTGAATTCGTCTTGTTTTATGTGATATTCCAGTCTTGAGATATATATATATTATTGTTATAAATGTTTTAATGTGACGCACGTAATCCTGATATTAAAACATTGTAAGATATAAAATAAAAATCATAACTATCTGTAATTTTAGTGCGAAATTCTCTCCTGCCACCATGAAACATCTGTCACATCATTTCTTTCTCAGCCTTTTCATCAGATTTCTTTCTATATAGTTACTTTCGCCTAAGTTTCGAAGATAAATAAAGTTTGTTGGTTTATTTACTTATCGTTAATGTACAGGAGCCGTGCGGGAGCGTCGTTAGACGATCGCTTCAAGGCGTCAGAGGACGCGGGCGGCGTTCGATTGACGGTCTCGGCTGCTCGTACTGGCGACAGTGGCATTTATACGCTGCAAGTGAGTTAAAACATTCTTAGTTTATGCATAACTGTATGCTAAATAAACAAGTCAACATCACGTCGATTGCTCAAAACGGCATTAATTAGTCCTTACCTTTCATTCTCGATTGTAACCACCAAATGATCTATCCACGGTTTGTGTTTCTTCACGTACTGTAGAAAATATTTGCTCTTTCGTGAGGTTTCTTGGTGAAGATAGTTCTCGACTTATCAAAGAATTTCAGCTTAATGTTTTTTTGTTTGTATTGTTTGACAAGCAATATGAGCATAAAAGAAGGAGAACTTTAGTTATGAGTGTGGTACACCGGTAGAGGTAGACATAGATAGAGATGGATGTCTGCGTCAAAAGTGACATGATGAGGTAAATAGATTAACCTAGAAAAAGAACTGGTGCGCCGACCCTAC
Organism: Papilio polytes; assembly: GCF_000836215.1. Classification (NCBI taxonomy): domain Eukaryota; kingdom Metazoa; phylum Arthropoda; class Insecta; order Lepidoptera; family Papilionidae; genus Papilio; species Papilio polytes. The sequence continues at coordinate 448,095 of NW_013528493.1, forward strand.
GGGAGTAGGATAAGGACAGGGAGATGTTTGTTATTTGTATAATTCGTGACGTAGGCCAGCAATGCTGCCGGTAAAGACACACGCCGCCTGCGACTTGAGGTGTCAGCAGAGGAGACACCGAGCGGCGACGACCCGCCGACCTTCCTGCGACGTCTACAAGACCTCACTGTCAAGGTCGGCACACGGACACGTTTCCTCGTCGAAATCGTCAGCTCCACTGAATGCAAGGTATAAAGTATGCAATTTCAAAATTTCACTTGCCTTAATATTCATGTCACATGATGTATGAGCCTTTAATCCTGCGTAGGATGATTTTGAAAAGTTATTTAAGGAATTAACAAACATTTGCTTGTTTGAAGATCTTTATGTTTATTAAAGTTTATACTCACTAATGTTAGCCCAATGACTAAATACTACGAATATTGAAAAACATCTATATAAACATCTTAATCTTGAATTATTTCTTAATGTCGTCTATTACGTAAAAGTCCGTGGTGTAGGTGCTAGAAATATCTATTGCGAGCTCAAAATAGAATTGCCTCTGACAAAATATTCCAATCAAACATAATATTGTTACACTGTTTACGTCTACTGCGGGTATCGATTATTTAATAACCTAAACCCAAGATTGACGAGGTACCATGAGATAAACCCAAACTGAAAAAATATGCGTAGTTTATACTAGGAATTGTACTAATAGTATCGTCGTATATCAAGATTTGAGATGGTAACAGATGTGATTTTTGTAATGATTAAGAATAGGAAACGAGCATCTAGTTGAGGTTATACGAGAGATTAAGAGGGCTAAGGTTAGTCAGGCGTTTCAGAATACAGCATGCTAACATATATGTTAAGCCAGAGGATTACTGAAAATAATTAAGTAGTTCCTTAAATTTCTAACAACTTCGTTAAACCTGCATAATAGAATAGTAGTGCAAATGGATAAGAGTACTCAAGCCCTTTTAAAGGCTTACTTCCAGCCATGCTTTTATTTTGGCAGTTTTGCGCTTAAAAATATTAAGATGTCTAATATGTAATACAGGAGTCAAATTATGTTTAAATGCTTAATATCTTGTAACAAAGCGTAAACACACACACTTCTTTGTTGCCTAAGATGGCCGCAATTACAGCATATTTTTAAATAATTCTTTTTTAATAAAATAAAACCCTACACTTACTTCATGCTTTAGGCTTCACGCTATTAAATATAGTTGATAAAGAGATTGGATTAAAATCCTAATGTGTGTAAGAGACCATAAGTTGCAGCCAACATCCGGGAAGCAAGGTTGACATGGATTGTCATCATGTCATGTCATTTTGATATTTGCAATTGAAAAATTGACAGATGTAAACGATAAAATGAAGTTTTTATAAATACCTGCGGATGAAGCCGCATGGGAACAGCTAGTAAAGAATAATAATGAGAAAGTCAGTTTACTGAATGTAGTGGGGACCTTGAATATCTTCGGAATGCGTACACCGCACCGTCAATGACATAATTTTTCTATTTTAAATTCACTCCAAGACGTATTTTTAATGTGTTTTGTATTTCACTATATTTATAAAAATTGTTTTTATAGTAAACATATGATAGGGAATAAGTTTTTTTACTGGACCTTTTTATTGGATATCATGTTATGAGGTACCAGACGACCAGGTTTAAATTTGTACTACCACTTTATTTATTTATATATTTTTTAACCTACCCTCAATACATATTTACACATACCGACACCGAATAGTAACAAAAATAACTTGCGAATGAGTTACAAGCGTGTCGCATTTTGTCGCCGAAGAGCTCCATTATAGACTTTAAATTTCCAGATATTTTAATCGAGAAGTTCGTACATTACACCAATTTGGTATCGACCGAGTTTGGGATGATATGTTTTATATAATTATGACCACTGAAAACCACTTACAGGTAACATGGTATCGGAACGAGAGGCGGCTGATGGAGGCGGAACGCGTGTCGTTGGTGCGCGATGGTAACTTCTGGTGTGCAGACGTGGCTACGGACGCGGGCCGCTGGACATGTACGGCAGAAAACATCGGAGGGAGAGCCAGTTGCTCTGCGCACCTTAATGTACTTGGTTAGTATTCACATGAAGCGAAGATGAGGATTATTCTCAACCGTCAACCCGCTTTGTTTCCACGTGGGAACAGATAAGAATAAATAGTTTCATCTGTCCCACCTTTTGCGGCGAGGGGACTGTTGGGACTTATTTGATTTCATAACGGTACCATCTGTCACTTTATTGGTGATAGTTTGACTAAAAGGTGGGACGGATGAAACTTTTTATTCTTACGTGGAGACAGAGCAGGATGACAATTGAGAGTAATCTGCATATGAATGGTTTTCCAATACATACTTCATCCGCGTCTCTTTAAATTACAATATACTTTGGTGATAAGGAAAAATATCTGTGAATTACCTACATTCAACAATATCGTCCAAAGGGAATGACACCTTAAATACCAACTTGATCCTTTTAACCTATTAATATAACTGATTTCAGTACCAAAGGCGTACAAGCGGCCAGAGTTCGTTGAGGAGCTCCGTGCGGTATTGACTGAACAAGGCACCGTGTCGCTGGAGTGCAAGGTCGTGGGGGTTCCTACGCCAGTCCTGCGCTGGTTCAAGGTGGATCTATAATCTTACATTTTTCTTTTCAATTTTATCGTTAATACTCTTTTACGTTGAAGGCCAACAATGCTAGGTATTTTCTTTCGTTTTGTAGATGCTCTCTGCCAAGCTAATGACTATTAATTGTGACACTTTATTGCTATTACTGTTTAATTACGATTTTCTCGAAGACCATGCCGACCGAAGAAATAACATATATTTATATCTTACAGGACAGTCGCGAGATAAAGGCCGGTGATGTGTTCGCACTCACAGCTAATGCAGAAGATCCAACTTCGCTTGGCACATACACTTGCGAAGCTGTGAACTGCATGGGTAGAGCTTATTCATCCTCAAAGGTACACGTCATCGGCCGTGGATCAAGAGATGGATCCCTTCGACCTGGTCAATCTGGGTAAGCTGGTTTTAAACAATTTTTTTCTGCTAAAACCCTTCAAAAACGTGTCGTTTTGCTTACTTAGTTAGCTGCGATATGTCTCTGTGCTTCTGCGCAGTTGCGTGCACTGCAAGAAAACCAAAGCACGGGTGTGCCTGTTCCCGTATGTCTTGAAGTCCCTCCAATACTTAAAGCGATTATACATTCGAATCCTACTTTAACGTGTTTTAAGTATAACATTATAATATGGCGTTATTTTGGATATTAACATTTATTATTTCGTCTTTTCCACAGGGGTGTATCCCCAGAGCCGCCTCTGATATTCACAAAAGAGCTGGAGGATCAGGCGGTGAAGATATGTGATCCTCTGACCTTGAGTTGCCACATCGTTGTCCCGCCCTGGCCCCGGAGTGTCGTCTGGTACAACAAGGAAGGAAAAATAGAACCAAATGAAAGGTATTCTATAGTAAAATTTTATTTTATCTGGTTAACGTCCATAAAGGACATGTCTTTTGACAAGATGAAATGACATATCTTCTTGTTGACTTGTAGGGAAGATTCAAGTATAATACGATTTTGCAACTTTACGGCAGGTACCACGTGACAGAGGACGGCGTGGGCGGTTACCTTTTAGAGGTGACCAGTGCAGAGTGGCAGGACGAAGGGGAGTGGAAGTGCGTCGCGACCAGCGCGGGCGGCCGCCTCGGTATCACCACTTGCTACGTCACTATGGATGGTAATCTACATTTGCAATTTAACTTTTGGGCAACAATAATATTTGCCCAATATTTATAAATACGTTTAATACTCTACGAATAGATGCTAGTGATACTTTTCATTACGTTTATTGTATTGGTAACTTACTTTTTTAAAATTTCTTTTGCAGTACCGAAAAATTTCCGCAAACCTCGGTTTATGGAAAACTTACAAGCAATACTCACTGAGGAAGGTCTGGTATCCTTCGAATGCAAAGTTGTTGGTTTTCCAACTCCAGTTTTAAGTTGGTTTAAAGATGGTCAAGAACTTAAGCCAGGCGATGTTTACCAACTAACTGGTACCAATTCCTTAGGTTCCTATTGTTGCATAGCCAGAAATTGTATGGGGCAAGCCAGTAGCTCTGCGGAACTCACAGTGGAGGATATACAAAATCAGTTAAATGAAGAAGAAAAGTTACAGTTGTTCTCAAAAAATCAGGCACCGAAATTTCTTCAAGGTTTAAAAAGTGTGGAAGCAAAAATCGATGAACCATTCCGTTTCACAGTTAAAGGTACTCCAACAAATAATAAATAGCTTTATTGATTTTATGATAATTTATTGGATTATGCTTATTTTTTAAATAGTAATATAATAAATTACAGTAGTTTTACTAGCATAATGCTTAAAGCATTTTCTAAAAAAGTTTCCCTTTTTTTACTAAGCACTTGGTACTTTTACATACCAATAACGTTTATCATTATCATATCATCATAACTAACCTTATTCATTTAACTAGTTGAGTGTATATCATAATTATCTGATCAAGGACTTATACAAATAACGAAGTTTTTCTTCTACATATTTACTGTTTTCGACAAATCACTAACAAAATATTTTTCCAAATTTCAGTTGCCATTCCGCCTGAGCCATCGGTCTTATGGTACCGAGATGATCAGCCCGTGGATGATTCACCGCGTTGTCATCTTGATAAAGAAGATAGAGGTGGATTCTTTCTTGATATAAGAAATCTAGAGTTTTTGGATCAAGCAGAATGGAAGTGTGTTGCTATCAATGACTTTGGCCATAGCGTTACCTCATGCTTTTTAAAGTTGATTATTCCGCGTCATTATAAAAAACCACGATTCCTAGAAAATTTACAAGCAATTTTGTCTGATGAGGGAGCAGTCAATCTAGAATGTAAAGTAATTGGCGTCCCCCAACCTGTATTAAAATGGTACAAAGATGGAGAAGAATTAAAACCTGGCGATATTCATAGGATAATATCCGGTCAAGATGGTACCTGTTGCTTAGGTACTTATACTTGTGAAGCACAAAACTGCATGGGCATTGCTGCCAGTTCGGCTTCACTCCTCGGTTTTGATGATTCGACGAAAATTAAAAGCAAAAAGAAAACAGAAGAACAGACATTGCAGAGAAATTTATCCCTCAGCACTATTCACGAAGAACGAACCTCACAAATGTATGATACACCAGTGGGGGACATAACTTTGGATGATAAAGGAGAAATATCCTTTTCTTTTGACGGAAAGGAAGTATCAGTTTCATTGTATGAAACGCCAGATTTGACGGAAGAGGAGGCATTGCAAATTGTTGAAATGTATGCGGATCAATTATCTGAAAATATCACAGAGCATAATATTGTTGAATTGCCTCCCTTAAGATTTGTGAAAGAAACATCTAATTCTGGTAATTTACTAATGGAAGCGATAATAATTGACGTCTCACCAGAATACTTTGCCTCACCAGAAGAAGATCTCAGGACAGAAGCGGATATTGAAGACATATCTATTGCCGATGAAAACTTACCTTCCCAACTTTCTTTGGATCAAGACCTTGAAGAAAAAATTGTATCCGCCTTGTCTGATGAAAAATACGAAGTTTCTCATCATTTAAATAGAAAAAAGTCTGATTCGCAAAAAAGCGCTGATGAGTATTTTAGTTTATCTCGCGAACATTCCTTATCTGAAGAAAAAAGAGATGACGATACAGAAGTGATATCCGAAAGTGATTTACTTAGTTATGCAAGTGCGCATAGCTCTGGAAAACCAAAATCAAAAATTGATAAAGTATTATCTAAAGATGTCAAAGACCCATCAGAAGGTAAAACGGTCCCTAAGATAAAATCAGAAAGAGACGATAGTTGCGGCTCTAGAAGATCTAGTACTGAAAGCGAAAAATCAATAACTAAACGTAGGGAAGATATCAAAGAAAAGCAGATAAGTCCTATGGAACAAGTAACATCGATAAATAAGTTAATTGAAAATGTTATTGACATAAGTACGTATCTAAATATTTTGGTAAAAGACGTAGAAGATCTTGAAAATGATATAATCCTAAAATCAGAATTTATGTCTTCTGTCGTTACAGCGTCAAAGAGTGTAGAAATTATGAATAGTGTGCTGTCTCCATTGTCTGAAATTAGTAAGATAATTGACAAACTTAAAGTGTGTCGAATAGGAACTAATGAGGATAATAGTGCACACTTTTATAATGTTTCGCAATATTTGAAATCTCTGCAGCAAGCGCTAACTATCATTGAAAAATGTATTGACGTTGAGAGCGAGAATAGAACTCTTGTAAAGAAAACGTGTGTGTTACTAATCGAAAAATGTAGCAGTCAATTCCAAGAACTTATGATGCTTATGAAGTTAATAAAAACAAATGGCCACGGCGTGGTAGATAACAAAGTATTGTTAGATATTGATTCAATATCTGACGAAATTATTAATATTGTTAATTTTACGGCAGGAACTATAAAGACAAATAATTTGCTAATTGAGGCTGATAAATTACAGGCCCTAGAATTATCTATTGAAGAAAAGCACTTAAGGGATACACAAAAAGGCATACAAGAACTGAAAAAAACGCTTATTTCATTGCTCAATATTGTACAAAATGCAGAAGTGGAAACATTAAAAGAAGTTGAGAATATAAATTATAGTTCAGTCATACTTGCTGATATGTCAGCATCGATTCAGGATTTGCAATTTGCGTTAGAACAAGTTGAGTTATTGTCAGTAAAAGAAAACTCTCTACCTTTGAACAATTATAACACAGAAATTATAAATGCTGTTTTGAAACCCGTACTTGAATTAAGAAATTCGTTTGAGTATCTTTCCGAAGAAAGTAAAGATATTCAAGATAAAACCAAGTTAAACCAAAAATTAACATGTGTTAAAAGTAATATAAATGAGATATTTTCACATTTAAATAATGTTGAAAAGAATGTAGGGTCTTATGATATTTTACAAAACGATAATAAACTAGAAACACTTCAAAAAATGGCACATATTTTAATATTATTAGAGAGTAATTTAACAACTTTAGACCATGTACCTTCGATGAGAGAAAATTTGCTTCATTTACATAAGAAACTAACAAAAATTTTAGAAAATGTGATCGAAAGTAATGAAGCAAAGAAGTATTATGATTTTGTAGAAATTTGTGAAGTCATAAAAAGAATAAACAATTGTATTGAAAATGTTGACTCCCATGCAAATCTAAATTTACCCAACATTAGTAATGCGTTTAACATTATCAAAGAATGTCTAGTCAGAAACGTTTTCGATACAGATTTAAATAAATCCGTAATTGCCAATATATCTGAACTACAAATTTGCATTCAAGAAATCATCAATCGAAAACAACATGAAACTCTTGACTATGAGTTTGAATGTCTACCACAGACATCCGAACGTGCATTTGATATAGGTAATGCAAAAGCTGTAATGGAGCACATTGATCGAACTCTAGCAACGATTGCTACAGTTACATCTTATCAATCAGTAGAAGAGAAAAATACGGTTGGCATACAACCGTTGGAAAATGTAATTCCCATTTTAGAAGAACTTAAAAATGTTGTAGCTTCTTTGAGCTTAAGCGGGATAGATTGCGAAGAACATGTGTCTGAAATTACAGATATACCATCTCAATCAGTGGAACTTTTAGCTAAACCCCTCTTTGAGATGAACCGACATGTATCAGTTCTTAATGAAATCTTATTGGAAGACCCCGAAAGCATAAAAAGATACCATCAACCAATTTCAATATTCGCTCAAGCTTTAAACGAATTATGTGAGACTTTAGAAATCGTGCAGCATGACATTATTTCACAACTTGCAGAATATCATACTAGTTCGTTTTCTTTTACTTTTGCTGACACTCTTCAAAGTCTACACAGTGCCATCTTGATAGTAAATAATAATATAGAGTTAGAAGTTCTTGATGAAGTATCAACTTTAGAAGATATATCAGGTTTAAAGACTACCGCAGATACAGTACATACTGATCACTTGGAAATTCCAATTATTGAACATAAGGAAATACAAGACTTTTTAGAGCCAATTACAGGATTACCTCAAAAGTCTTCCCTGATCCACATTTTGCATGTATTAAATAAACATATTACAATACTCCAAAATCCACAGATTGTGGAGATTTTAGAAAAATTAACTAAGAGAGAAATCCCTGCCAGTTTATCAGCTGCTACAGAATTGTCTACCTTACAATTAAGAATTCAAGAAATTTTACATACAATGATTCAAAGTTCTGAAAATGTTTTTGCTAGAGCAACTTTTTATGAAGTAAATTCACTATCTGAATCGATGCTTGCATTACAACAGAGATTATCTCAAATAACTACTGAAAACATTCCAATTATTGAAGGTATTGTAGATATTTCATCGGACTTAATACATTCCGTTATCCTAGCCGTTGCAGAATTCAAAGAGCACCTTGATAAGTGTATAGACGTTATATTTCCAGCATTGGAAGTTGTAAATAAAACTGTTAATGTATCAAATAAAATTGGAACTTTAAAAGAAACGTGTGAATTTTTGAGTGATTTAATAGCTAATGATAGCGCATCAAATACAACTTTTAACGAGAAATTAAAACTCTTAAATCTTCCAACAAAAAAATTATTAGACGCACTTGATGTTTCCAAGGAGATTGACGTAAAAAATATAAAGCACCTTACTGAAGAACTTCATAAAGAAAGTTCACATATCGAAGAAGAAATTATATCTATTGCGCCATTGCCCATAGAACACATGGAAGAAGAAGAAGCTCATTTGCTAAAAGCTTTGGATAATATCGAATCATCTATTTCTATTTTAGATCAATATGAATGTGTAAGTTTATCTGACACTTTCAGTTTACATTATTGTTCTCCACAACAAGTTAAGGAAATAGAACCACATCTTCTGTGTCAATTAGATGATATTTTGATTACTATTTTTGATGTAATTCACGACTGTAAAATTGATTTTGAAATTCAACAAAATATTAAAAGTTTTATAGCTATGTGCGAACATAAATGTATTATCCTACGTTCTTTAATAAAACATAAATTAACATATAAACGTATTATTAGATTGTACCAAGAATATATTTATATGTATAATTCAGTTAATTTATTTAAAGATAATATATTATTACTAAACGTGCCCAGTAACGTAGAACAATTTTTGATAGAGTTTCTTGAAAACATAAATAACTTCTTAGATGACTTACGGATATGTGCTATAAATGTATTAGAAAACAACATGGAATTAATATTTACAAGTCCGATGACGTCTCTGACATCCAATTGCGAAACACTTGCTGAAGACAACATAACTGCTGGTTCATCTGATTTAACAAATGTAATACAAGCGTTTTTTAAAGCTAAAGAAGTTATTTTGCCGTCTTTGAATAATCTAGACGTTCTCGTTATAAAAGATCTGAATTTAAAAGTATCAAAGAATGAAATAAGTAGAATGGAAGAAAATGTTACAAATGCGTGGAATAATTTTGAGGTGATATTCAAAAAATACGTTTCAATAAATCTATCAAAGGCCAAGCAAAAGCATCAAATCGATAAGGCGAATCAATGTATTCAAAATTATAGCGATTGTAAAATTTCAAATGGAAGAGCAAAACAATTGATTCTATTGCAAAGTATGGCTGATTGTTCAGAAATTCTAAAGGAAATTGTTTTGGAAAATCGAGAATTACTGAAAAATAAGTTACAGAAACTAGAATATTTGGAGGTTTCGTTGTCAGAAATGTACACAGAACTCCTTGATCTTTGTGAGAAACTAAAAGAAGCAAACTATACCGATGCATCTTTAGATTCGTACATTCTTAATGTTAATGAGAAATTCTGTAAATTTATCGCAGAGCATCACCAGGCACAATGGCTAATAATAACAAGCGGAGCTAAATCTTTAATTTTAAAAGTATGTAACGAGATAAATAGAGTTAAAAAACACTTAAATTATTCCGACGCCCAAACAGACCCGACAACTATAACTATCAATACTTTTGTGAATACCATAAATGAAATTGAAAAACTATGCATTGTAACACTATATTTACAAGAAACAGAAAACATACAAACTCTACAAATTGGTAAGTTTATTCAAAACATTTTTTTAATGAATAGGATAATCGAATAAAGCGACAAAGCTTTAGATTACTTCTTGATCAATCACGATTAATAAGATGTGATGTTTTCATTTTGTAGGTAAAATGATGGATCACATCGACGAGTTTGTGTCTAAAGATACCATTGAAGTGATCAAGAAAATAGCGATTTCGTCAAATGAAATTGATGCCGACAAAACAGTGAAGTTAGCCACAGAGCTTAAGGAAAACATTTCGGCTATTATGTTATCGCCAGAAGTCCAGTTATCCAAAGAAACTTTCCAGGAAAATCTAACCGAAACAAATGTTTCTCTGGCATTAGAACTTCAGCAAGCTCTTTCGGTCGTAGTTACGGAGATTTACGAAAAAGCTGATGAACTCTCGTCACAATTTGATGGTATTAATATTCAACAAGTAAAGAGTAATTTAACTAACTTGTCTTCTGATCTGAATGTGCTCGTGACGTCACCCCAAGTTGTTGAAAAGAAAGATCATGTAAATCAAGCAGTGATTGATAGTGAAAATGCAATTAATATAGAAAGCATCACAGAAGACTTAACACTAAAAGAGAATGTGGAAGAGGTTTTGGATGGTTTTAGACTGGAACAGATAAAAGATGAAACTGATTTTGGTACGTAGAATTTCGTGTTTAACTTTTTTATTTTGGCCATGTGGTTTCTATCATTTTTATTAAATTGTTCTTTTTTTGTTGAATAGCAAATGGTAGATCGATAGAAAATTTAATTTATCCAACATAGTTACATAAGTTTAAACATACTTTAATCTCTTAAAAAACTGTTTCAGATGATGGCGAAACCAAAAATACATTGCACAATCTCAAGTCATTGCTTAGAGAAGTATATGATAATATCAGTATGTTAGCGAATTCTAGAACAGGTGATGATATAGAAACTTTGCAAAATACACTAGATGAAATTCAAGCTGTTATTATTGAATTGAAAAGGGACTACAATGAGTCCGTAAATGAAACTCTTAATGAAAGTCTTCAAGACTTAGAGTGTAGTGTAAGAAGTGTTCAACTACAGATTAATGAAGAGAGTCCTCCCGAACTTGTAAAAGAAGCTTGTGAAACTTTGCAGCTACTAGTATCTAATATGTGCGAAACGCATGAATTCCAAGTAGTACAAACCACAGGCCATAAGGAAAAACTAGGCAACATTATAAGTTCATGTTCCAATGACACTGAAGAGACGATCCATCTTTTAGAATCCGCGTTGAATATGAAATCAAACAATGAAATTCAATTCGATAGACTGTATACATATATTAATGAATTAAAGCTGGTTATCAAATCACTAAAAAGTAGTTTTGCGGATAATAGTGAAGATTTAATTGAAAAAGGCATTGAAATCATGCATAACTTAGACGACACAGAGGAACGGGTCTTCGCTTTAGAGAAAGAAATAGACTTGTATAAAAACTTAACTCCCATACAAAGAGACAGCATAGTAACTGCGATACATTCTGTTTATGGATCCATTTCAAATATGAGAAGTGCCATGTCGAGTGTACAAAAACATTACATGTGCGAAAATTACGGAAAATCTTCCGAAAAAATATTGACTGCGTTGAAATGTATTGCTTTTATTGCAAATAAAACTGATAAAAATTGGAAGACTTTAAGTAAATCATTGCGTAAAGTTTTAAATCATTTCGAGGATATAAAATTTTATATAAACCTTGACAAAACTGCGAGAATTCCCGGTGATGCTTCATTTACCAAAATAATATTACTGGATCTTAAAACTACCATTGAATCATTGATACTTGAACATGTTAACGTTTTTAGTGAAGACGTTCTACTTAATACTAAAAATATAGTCGACTGCCTCGAATTTAATCTTCTTAAAATGGAAAGTAAATCAAGTTTACAAGTGAAAGAGAAAATACCAATTTTTAAAAGTATTGGTCAAAAAATATGTGTGCTTGCATCATCTATAAAGGAACATTTAGAGTTATTAGAAAAAAGGGAAGAAACCGGCGATATTGAAATATTGCAGCCTGAGGATTCATCTATAATAGAAAAAAGTGAATTACCTAAAGAATCTACGTTGATTAAAGGCCCAATTAATGAAGAACAAATAACAAATATAGTGAAAGATGTATTAAAGGTTACAAGCGAAAAAATACCTTTCACAGAAAAAGATAACCACGTAAATTTCGATATTTCCAACATTGATAAAGATTCAATTGAAGATTCTTTAGGCAGTATTAAAAACGAAAACGTGCAATCCGGAAGGTTCAGTACAACAGGTGATATCGACATAATAGGAAAACCCGAAAATATTGGATTTAAAATAAATACTCATGCACCCGACTTTGTTTTGGAAATTCTGTCGGAAACTATTATGACCGAAAATATAACAGAAGCATCTTTGTTAATCCTAGAAGAATGTAAGCATTTAGAAGCGCCCTTACTGCAAATTACGGAAACTGGTATGTTGTATAAGGCCCACGTCAGTGAAGCAGTAATTGAACACATGAAGGATTCAGATTTCGGAAAAGATCATGCTTTTAGTCCACATTCACAAGAGGCGAAACAAATTGAAGATGAAAAACCTCTTGTAAATCAAATACCAGAAGTCACGCATGAGTCTAAAGAAACTGATGACTACACTTTAATGGGTTATACAAATGATACGAACGAAAGGCTTAAAATAGATGTAACGCAGGATGAATTTAAATGTAACGATGTAATAAGGCAACAAGAAACAATTGACAAGACTTCAATAGCAACTGATCAACAGCCTCAAATGCAAAAACAAAAAGAACACGGTATGGTTGCAGAAAAAATAGCTGATGATATTTCAGGAAGTACTGATGACTTGGAGAATGTATCTAAGAACGATAAAACAATTGTAGATGAAAAGCATGTAAATATTAAAGAAAATATTGAAAACAACGTTATAAAAGTCGATAAGTTCGATGTAATTATTGATGGTGAGGTGGTTGACGATAAAGCTATAATAAACAAAAGTGACGAAATAAACGTTAAATTTAAAATTATCCATGATCAAGATTCTCTTCAACAAATAAACAATCTCAGCAATCGCAAGGAAAATGAACTCAATGCGAGTAAGGACTATGAAATTACACCTGATAAAGACATTGTCAACGTAAAAATTTCGGAAAAGGAACGAGACAAGGGAACTTTGTTACTAGAAGTGCAAAAATGTACTATTGAGTTCAAAACTGAGGACAATACACATGAAGATAAAATCGTAGAAACAGTAGAAGATTCAAATTCCCAAACACTATTGCTTGAGAGTCCAGAATTTAATACAAATGTTCAAAAAATTCCAGAGGCGCAAAATGTTTACCATGAACATAGTATTAAAATAAATATGGAACCTAAAATAGAAGAAGGCAAGGTCAAGGAGACAATAATTGATAAAAAAGAAGAGTTACAATCTCCACATTTATTAGATAAAGTAGTTGAGAATAAGTCTTCTGAAATTTCCGACGAGTTCCTTGCTTTACAAAACAAAACTTTAAAACAGAGTACTACTAACAATGAGCATTTAAAAGGCACTTGCCATAATCAAAATAAAAATACAGAAACACAAATAGATACTTCACAAGATCAAAAAACCGAAACAGAAGAAAACACTAATATGATCAGTTATAAAAATGAAAACAAAACAGAGATGGAAAGGAAAGGGAAATCAAATGTTAGCGGAATTCAAAATCAAAATGTTGATACTGACACGGAAAGAAAATGTTCAGATGAAACAAACACAACAAATGAAAATCCACCAGACAAAGAAAAACCTAAACGAAAGAAAAAAGAGGTCAGAAATAAAAAACAAGTCCCAACTTCACCAATTACTGATAACATACCTGAACAATCTAAAGATATTGATGTCAAAGAGAATCATGGTTTCCAAAGAATAGATACTTTAAAGACCGAAGAAAAACTAATAGATAAATCTATGGATGTCAAAGAGAAACTGAGTGAAACTCAAAGAAGCAAGGTAAGTGAATCTAGTGATAAGATAATTTTAGATCAGATGTTAGTGCAAGGGGGACTAAGCAAGGAAAAATTAAAAGAAGACAATATGGATAACGAAAACATAGACGTAGAAACAGATTTATCTCTAGAAAATGTTTCTAATTATCGAAGGGACGACACCCAAAATCCAGAAACACTGAAAATCAAAAATCCATATGTTGAGAAAACAATATTAGCAACTGGGTCAGAATATATAACAAACAAAAAATGTATCGAAGATAATTATAACGTTGAAAATTCTAATGAAAACAGACTAAAAATCTCCAGAGAATATAATTTACAACTCGACAGAAGTAGTGGTCGAGAATTTGATGAACATGGTAGAATTAATTCAAAAGAACAAGAATATCTCACTTCGCCCCAAATAAATATGAGTCAAATTAAGCAAGTCGATATATTAAGTTATGAAAATAATGACGCAACTGTAAATGTAGATAATTCTCGTAAAAGTACGCACACCTCACCGAAAAATAATGCTGTATTTATTGATAAAACCGGAAATAGTTATGACAACGAGTTTTTAAAGCCACCAGGATATGTTGAGAGAACTTTTAACTATGACCATTCTACATCCGATTTGGATATAGCTCAAAACTGTCCATTTTACAAAGCTCAAACTTTAGTGCGTAATACCCAATATACATCGCCATTAACTGACAAAATTCAAAGTGACGAGTCGGTAGAGAGAAAAGATGTCTCCCATAAATTAAAAGCTTTAAATGAAACGAGGAATTTTATCACAGAGAAACGCTCCAAACTACTACGTGATGTTAAAAGGAAGCCAGTTTTTTCCACCTTTCTTACTGATAGAACAGCTGTAGAAGGGTCCAGAGTAAAACTCACGTGTAGTGTTTTAACAACATTAGAACCAAAAATTGAATGGTTTAAAAACGGTATTCTACTCGATAATAAACTAAAATACAGAACAAAATCAGTTGAAGGCCTGTTAACGATGGAAGTCCTCAATGCTGAACCGAGCGATTCCGCCGAATATAGTTGCACCGTTGGAACGGAAAACGGATCAGTAACTACTTCCGCAATTTTAAAGGTATACCCCACTTTTGAAGTTTCACCCATACCTCCGACTTTTACAAGATCGATAAGAGGTAAGTTATTTAATTACTATTTATTAGTAAAAAAATAAATAAATAATGTTACGATTTTTCTTTTAACTAGATAAGTACCATCTAGCCGAAAACGAATTGGTGCTAGAATGCCGTATTCGAGGACAACCACTTCCGACTATTACTTGGCTAAAAGATGATAGATTAATAAATATCACTGATAGATATCAAGCATATTACTTAGCTGACGGAGTTTGTAGATTGACTATTAGTAATCCTTCATCAGAAGATAGTGGTAAATATACATGTAAAGCAGAAAATTCCATGTGGTCAGATCAAATAAGTCACATAGTTACATTCACAGGTATTTTATTTTTATTTATTTCATTATTTACAATTCAAGGACCGTAAACTGATACATTTATTTTTCTTCAGGTATAGAATCTCGCTACGGCCTTCGTTCTACATCTGGAGAATCATCTCGATTAAACCGTCAATTATCTGAAGCTCGTCGACCACATTTCACAAATGTGTTAACTGACTATAAAGTTACTAGTGGAGGCACAATTGGTCTGCAAGTGGAAATAAAAGGCTCTCCAACAAGAGTAGAATGGCTGCGTGAAGGTCATGCAATTACTGATAGTTATAGAAATGCTCAAACTTTTGTAGACCATGGATTATATACCTTAGCACTATCAGATGTTACTGAAAAAGAATCCGGTATATACACATGTAGAGCTTGGAGCAATCATGGAAATGTTGATATGAATGCAGCAATAACTGTAGTCAAACCAAATGAGATCGATGGCAAGCCGGCAGTTATAATTGGTCGACCTCAGAAGGATGTACTTATTTCAGTTGGTGAAGATTTAAATATATCATTCAGAGTACAAGGAGAACCAAAACCTAAAGGTAAATGTTTTGCCAGATTTATGATTTGTTGATTGATTCTACTTCAGTTAACAGAAAGTTTCAATTTTTCATTATGTTTTTTCTACTATACAGTGACTCTAATGAAGGGTATTCGAGATATAACAAATAGCCCACGAGTATGCAAAATGAAATCAGATGACTATATTAAGTTTACATTAAAGAGGTCAGTTGTATCTGATGCAGGAACATATTGCATTCTTGCAAGAAATGCTTACGGATGTGATAGAGCTTTTGTTACAGTTGTGGTGTGTATTTTATTTACTACCTTGAAAGTAATTATAAATATTTGATTTGAGAGTGTAATTTAAAATGAGATTATTGTTGTTTAAAGGTGCGACAACGCGCTTCATCTGATCATTTAATATCTGACTGGACTTATCCTGCGGACTCAACAATTACTGTAGATGAACGAAGGTACAAATGTAAGTTGGATTTCTATAGTTTAATTCGAATTTTGTTAGTTAACCAGTGAGTACTTACTATGAAGTCCACAGGGCTTTATCAGTATTATTTAATTACTCGTTTCTTCATGAAACTAACTGATTAATAGCAAAGCCATATAATTACATGGTAAATATAGGTACCTAGCAATAATATAACTTAAAAATATTAGGTGCTCGACTCCGAACATAAAATGTATATTTGCAGTTAATAATGTGAATATTGCTTCTTCTATTATACCTATTAATTTACTTAGCAAGATTTGCATTTTAAAGAAACTCACTTATAACTTATTCATTTTTAACAATTACAATAATGGACAACTTGAAGATATTACTTTTAAACATTGGCAGTATTCAAACTATCATATGATTTCCTAATATCTTTGTTATATCAACCGCAGTCTAAAATTAAGGCTCAAAGTATCATTTGGCAACGTATCAATTTGTATTAAGGCCATTACCGTGTCGATAATTAGATTTGTTTGCAGCTGTACCAAATCGTATCCCGGGAGAACCGACTGTAGTGGACGGTGGAAATAACTGGATCTCATTAGCGTGGCCGAAGGTAGATCCTGAAGGGGGTGCCCCAGTGTTGGCATATAAAATTGAGAGTTGGTTACTGGGTACAGAGGGAGGAGCGCGCTGGATAGAACTTGGTATTACCCCGCTATGCACCTTTGAAGCTTATAATCTAAAGCAAGGAGAAGAATACCATTTCAGAGTGACTCCAAGAAACAGATACGGTTGGGGAGAGTCGGTGCAAACATCGACTTCATTCGGCGTTGGCTTGACCGGTGATAGGCCGGAATTCGTTGAAGTGCTACCCGGTCAGTTGAAAGTTCTAGTTGGGGAGACTGCTACATTGAAATGCAGTTTTAAAGGCAAACCTACACCAGAAATCGTTTGGATGAAGAATGGACATGAAATTGACGAAGAGGACCAAAGATTAAAAACATGTTTAAGCAATTACAACTGTTCTCTGACCATCAACGATGTTCAATTAAATGATGAAGCCCGTTATAGCTGCGAAGCCACAAACGTCCACGGCAGAGCATCGACGTATTCAAGAATAGCGGTCGTCACCGACAAGAGTATTTGGGAGGCGGATACAAAGCTTAAGAGGTGATTATTACATTTTATTTGATGTATGTGTGCCTACTATTAAACAGCTATAAACAAATATGTAATTCTTGGTGTCCAGTGGTTAAACACGTATACCGTGCTTGTAGTAGTTAGAAGCTTTCACTCTGTTCGCTTTTTATCTACTCTTGTAATTAAAGTTAATAACGTTTTGAGTTGTATTTATAATAATAATGATTATTTTAGAGAAAGATCATCAGATGGCGGAGAGTGTCCGCCGCAGTTCACAATGCGACTGCGTGACAGGCGCGTGCAGGCCACGTACCCTGTCCGCCTGACATGCCAGGTTATTGGTAGACCACCGCCCCTTCTTACTTGGTACAAGAATGGCGAAGAAATCGTCAATGACAGTAAGTTGTATATTTCATATCCAATATCAATTTTACAGATACTACGCTAAGCACTTTATTCACCTTCCACTACTTTTTTATTATGTGTTTCTTTACATTCATTGCCTTTAATTAGGCAAGCGTTCTCTTATCATGGTGTAATAACTCTTAAAACTATTAACTATTTTAGATCGTCATACGAAGTCGCAGGACGAACATTTTCACACTTTGGAAATTGCGCCCACGACGCTGGAAGACGGCGGCGTATATGAGGCGACGGCGCGGAACGGCAACGGTGCAATCAGTTGTCGCTGCAACCTGGTCGTCGATAAGGGCATCAGAGCTTACATAGCACCGGAATTTTGCTGCGGACTGGAGCCGTTGTATCAGCTGAGCATTGGTAAATTATAGCAACAAATTTTCTCTTTGAAGCTGTAGTTTGCGAGGAACATGTTTGTGATAAAATTAAGCTCGCTACAGACGCTCGGTTTTAGTTGTACGTTTGTAAGCAAAACTTTAACTGATATTTAAAGTTTTGTCCAAACGCGCATATTTTTAAATAACACTTCGACTGTACAAACTCAAAGTCTTTAGCGAGCTTTACGTACATATACAAACATCAAAGTTTATGATCTAACATAGTAGACTTAAAAGACGTGTTATGACTGTGCAGCTGTTTAGTTTCCGTTGCTAACATTGCCGACAATATAACTATAACTAACTACAAGTATAAAAGACTAAATAGAGATCCCGACGTTTTAACTTATTAAAGCAAATTATTTGTTTAAGGTCAAGAGTTAAGAATATCAGCGGTGGTTGAGGCATATCCATCTGTGGGAGTGACGTGGTACAGAGACGGAGTGCGGCTGCGGCCCTGTCGACGAGCGGTGATGACATTAGACAGGGACGGACAGATAGAACTAGCAGTGGGCTCAGTAACACAACGGGACGCCGGTGTCTATACATGCACTGCGTCGAATGAAGTGGGCAAAGCATCTACATCAGGAAAGGTTGAAGTGTTTGGTGAAAGTGATGGAGAGAGGAAACCAACCATCCCAACCGTTATTTGCTCAGACGTACCGTAAGTATGCATTAATAAACCCCACCAACAAGACTGGCAAGATTAAAAAATCTATTTTATTTTATGTATAAAACATATAATAAAATTGCAGTGTCTGTTTGTTCGGGAAGATGATGTATTTGCGTTGCTGATAATGAAAATCGGATTTAATATTTTTTGTCTGTCTGTCTGTCTGTCGGTCCGCAAGCCGCGTTTGTTCCGAGCAATCCCTAAACCGGCTGGGCCGATTTCGACCGGACTTTAACTGAAGGGTAGCTGACATAGACGGGCATATTATATGCTATTTTTTATCTTAATATTGCGTGGACGAAGTCGCGGGCAACAGCTAGTTCTAAAGAAAGCTATAACTTAAAGAGAACTAACTTAGACAGATCCGCTCCTGTAGAAAACTTAGAATTGTTGAATTAAAATATTGCAGATATTCAAGAGAACCAACTTTTATAAGAAAACCAAGATCAAGTGAAGCTTACGAAGGAGATACTATTATTATAGAGTGTGAGGTAACAGGCGACCCAAAACCAGACGTTTTTTGGCTGAGGGACTTTTTGAAGGTAAATAACTACATAAACATGAACCTTTTTACTTTTAGTGTACTTCCTATTAGGTTGTAAGTAATCAACAATTTAAAACCATGAAGATACGTAATAAATAAGAAAAAGTGTAGTAAATGTAGCTACTTAATTTAAAAAAAGTCTTATATAATCACATTAATACTGTAATTTTTTATATGAATGTCCTACAATATTTTCTCCTGCAAATATTTTCAATACGAACAATTCCTGAGACAACCATGTCTACTCGACAGTAGACATTTGTACACATCCATTATTATAGAAATTATCGTCATTAATTTTAGTACTTGTGATTTCCAGCCCGACTACTACCGGGACGGATCTCACTTCAAGCGCGTTGGCGCTGGCCCTGAATACCGCTTCGAGATCCCGCACGCAAAGCTAGACTATACGGGCGCTTATTCAGTCGTCGCTAGAAACGTTTATGGCGAGGCGAAAGCAGTTATATCGCTACAAATTTTGGCTAAAGGTATCTTATACTGAAATAATTTAACAGTGGTAAAGCCTGCTTGAGTATCTTCGCACGAATGGGTCGGCTCACCCGGTGCAATACCACGACCACACAGACGACAGACGTGAAATGGGAGCTATTCCGCGTACAGTCTGATGAGTGTGGTGCCGATGACCCAACCTTAGTCCTTTTTCTTTCCGGCCTTGAACGTGGGATGCCCGGAACGTGGTTTTGACGCTGGAGGAGACGCATAGGAAGAGGATATATCCTCCATCGTCGATTAAGGGTAGGCAACGCATCCGCTATTGCGAATGTACATAGGCAGCGGTCACTTCGCCAATTTTGGCGGATTCAGGTGATTGCTTGCTTATTTGCCACCTTATGACATGAAAAAAATTACCTATCACAAATCAATTAAATGTATGTTTTGTTTTTATTTTTTTCTTGTTCTTTCAGATCCGCTTTCAACTGAGGAGGCGCACAATGTTCGTTACGGGTAAGCCATTGTTTTCAAACATACGTGCAGACGCGGAAATTCGCGGTATATATAACATCAAGACATAGTTCACTTATTCTTACAAATACCCAATTAAGTAACAGAGACTTGCACTCACAATGGGATAATAATAAAAAGCAATTAACCGCATACGACTAAACTGACTGTAAAATTAAGTGGAACATCGCTTGATTCCCTCACCGTACATATTTTAGTGTTTTCAATTCCTTTTTTTCGACATAAAAATTGAAAAGTACCCAGATTGCACTAGATGAAATTTGTTGCAATTATTTCTTATTAAATTTTTAGCCGAGTAGAAGTGATTCCACGTTTTGAGAAGGAGCTGACTGATTTGTTGTCACATGACGGGGATGCAGTTGAGTTCGAGTGCCGGGTGACGGGGGAGCCTGAGCCCGACATCAAATGGTATCACTACACTAAGGTACGAAACATTCTGCAGATATTTTATTGTCTCACATGTCCGTCAGTCACTGGATATGAGACTTCTACAAGAACTTCTACCCTCATACTTCTACAAACTATATTCTAAATACCTATTCCTATCGCCTTTGTGTGATTGGTTTAAATATTATATCAATTACTTATACTTAGTGTGCAATAATATAGCAATATGCCATAGAAAGCTAATGACTGTAAATTAATCTAATTTGTAATCTGTAGATAATTCGCGAATGCTCTGACTTCGAGACTGGCTATGAGCTTGGCACTGCGCGGTTGAAGATCAAGCAAGTGACTGCTGACGATGAGGGCACTTACACCTGCGAAGCATACAACTATCTCGGCAAAGCAACCTCTAAAGCTTGTCTTGTCGTTTATCGTAAGTTCTTACAAAAGCGAAAGGCCATTTATGGTTTCGTTTTGTATCAGTAACAAACTAGCAATATGATATTATTGATTTTCTCGATTAAGAGACATTTACTTTGCTGTAAATATCCAAGTACAGACACAAAAAAGTGGTATACAATGTAATATGATATGGAACCAAAATCCATACTTGAATGGTCAATCTCCTTTATAATAATTCATGATGAATCCTTTCATTGATTAAATATGTAATTCTTAATTAAGACCAGAATAGCCAGCTTTAAATGTTTAATTCCTAATTAGGACAACTTTTTTAAAACCTCTTAAGAATGACTAGGCGGAATGTAGAAAAATTTCTAATGATTATTTTGGTAATACAGCTGCGGGTGAGCCAAATACTTTGAGCCAAAGACTACGGAGGCCTCCAGTGTTATTGTCGGCCGCATCTACCCCGCGGTCTACGCCCGCTCGATCAATCTCCCGCACCCGAACACCCGGTTAGTACCACACATATTCTACAACTAAACAACATAACTGCAAGATAGATAATCTAACAAAGCAAAACCAAGGGACATGTTAAGAGTAAATTTCGAAATTAATCAACAAGCATACTATCTATTTACAACCTAGTAATGCAGTTTTGCTTTCTTTACACATACTAGCAGCAGTCTTTATACCATCGTTTATGCTGTTACAGTAGACGAGTAGTCGAGCTACCTATTTTTGTTTAAATATAACTTGAATCAATTACATGAACCTTGTAAATTTTATTTATAAACCAACAAGACAAAACACTCATTACTATTCTCTTAATATGAAATGGAATATGAATCTAAGTTAATATTATATCTTTCAGGTCCAGACATAAGAAGTCTTTGTAGCCCTGCCCGTGAGATAACACCAAAGTTCTATACCTATCCTTATAATAAAGTGGCAGAAGAAGGCGACACGGTAGTCTTTCAGTGTGCGGCGAAGGGCCTTCCCGCACCGTGGGCGACCTGGGACAAAGATGGCGTCGTCATAACACCCTCCTGTAGAATAACGATTAAAGAGAAGGACGAGATATTCAGAATTTTAGAAATCGAAGAAGTAAACAGCGAAGATGTAGGACTGTACAGAGTGACCCTGGAAAACGACTATGGCAGGGCGGAGGCAACTGCGAGGCTCGAAGTTATATCACAAAAAGGGAAGTTCTACGCCAGTGGGAGATCCTATAGCGCCTCCCCGAGGAAGTCTCTGCCGTACAAAAGGAGTATGTACTCCCTTCCGAGACAAGACTGACGAAAACCGATTACGAAACTTATTTTGTTCACGTAGATTTAGAAAATCGGCGCCCTCAATTTTATTAAAATGTAAGTATATAACGCAATGTAATGCGCTTTCGCGAAATGGGTGCCCACATGTATTATTTGTTTCCTGCGTTGCGACTGTCGTTACATAATATGTAGAGGTAATGCGAACTAGTTATCATGATAATGTAACCTAATAATCATGTCGCCAAAATGTTTGTAACTGAGCGAATGTATGTTATTGTACCATAACTAACGGAAGTTGTTCGATATACTCGTAGTGTTGATCGTATTTTAACATGACATTAATTATAATTATCTTTACATTTATTACAGAAACTTTTCTCTAATGGCTGCCGCGTGTGACGTCTTGATAACAGTTTTATTACATTTATTTAAGTGCATTTTATTTATTATAAAAACATAATATTTTTTATTAATATTTATCAAGAAAATTATTATTCTTAAATGTTAACATTGAAATGTGGAAAAATTCGGATTTTTTCTCCTAAACTATTATTTTTAGCCAATATTTATTAAACAGCAATTAAAAGCACCATGTAGAAAGTTTGAATATATGTAAGTGATATCATATATGAATGTGTTATTGTAGGTGTCCACAGTAGTACACACCTTCGAGTCAGGTAGAATATATGTTACATTATGAGTTTTTTGTTGTTTTATTGTTCGCCCCCTTTAAACGACATAGAACACTTAAGTTTACTAAACGATTATTCATACCACATCATGACACACGCATAATGTCTTCGATAAAAAGGATAAAACATATTACGATAAACTTGTAAAAATATTCTGTAAACATAGGCAGCAGAACTTTTATCAGTGTCGAAAATTTTGTATACCTGGGAACACTTATAAGCGCTTCAAAAACATCAAAAAATGCACTAAACGAAGATAAAATAATTTTGCCTTTTCTCAACTATTGTTTGATTAATTTTTTTACAATAATTTTATGTTAAGCGTCGACTTGCACTGTCAATTAAATAAATAATTAATTTGTTTCTAAGTAAATCATAATAATCTATGTAAATGCACTATTTGGATGGATAAATGTTTTTACAATGGTTTATAAATATTTACCAATATTATTATTTTAAATACCTGCCCCATTTCGTTATTAAAAAAAAACAAAAACTAGAAAGAAATTTGCAAACTATGAAATACAGATTGCGCTTTTCTTCGTGGTACCCAATTTGACGGCGAAGATTGATCTCTATTTCAGTATGCGACAAAATACTCTGTGGTCTGTTGTAAAGAAAATGTTAGTTGTTAACTCAACAAATTCCCTATTCCTAAGGGAACACATGTATAATATGTTTAGTTTTGTAATTTAAAAAAATTGTTAGTCACTAATTGACTTATAAATATTTTTCTGATTGTTTTTATTACCTATTCATTTCAAATCGCAGTGACCGCATCCTTACTTGTAACGTGTTTTGTGCAACTGGAAGTATTTCCTTCATGACATAAAATAAACAAGGATTTTGGTTTTTACCATACTCTTTTACTTATGTAATAAGGAATTTACTGTGTGTACTCAGACATAAAACAAGAAACTAGTAGTCTGATGCTTTTATACCGCAACGTTTCGTTCAAACCACCATTTCTATTATTCTCTAGATAAGCACTGATTTTCTAGTTATATTGTAAGGTACAAGTATTTCCCTTACTAAACAGAAGGATTTTCCTTAAATGTGGAAACATTACCTTATTGGTAACCCTAAATGCTCAGAGGCGTCCTCCTGTCAATGTCAAAAAGGTGTCACAATATCCTTGCAAGACTATAAAAGTCCTAAGTTTACATAGTGCTACAAGGCTCTTGTTGCACCTTTTTGACATTGACAGGATGACGCCTCTGAGCATTTAGGGTTACCAGCAATATGTCCGCATTAAAGGGAAATTCTTGTAAAAAGTGTACATTTTGAATAATGCCATTTTTCTATTTATCCGATCTACTGATGTACATATTGTTATAAATCTCGATACAAATGATTTTTAAAAAAAATATGGTAGTCGGGCGGTAATATGAGCAATACTGGTGAATTACTTTAAAACGAATACACTAAGGCAAAAAAATATAATAAAATACTAATATACGTAAAAGATATCGAACGTTCCGTGGCGACGACTAGAAATGTACTGAGCTACTGAGCTACTGAAGGATCTGAGATATTGACGGCTAGAGAGCTTGACAACGACTGCACGACTGCGAGACTGCCTGCCTGCCTGCCTGGAGGCCTGAAACTTTGCAAAAGGTTTTATGAAACTTCCCTCCCACTACTACTTCAGTTTCTATTATTTTGTAATAATACATATTCATTGCAATTTCCCAAAAAATTAGTTGTAGAATTTATTTTATATCGATTTCCATTTTTGTTTATATTTAGTAATACGTAATGTATACTGATTATGTTCATGAACACGTTAACGCCATATTTATTTTTCGGGTAACTAAAAAAATCTGGATAGCATTTGCTTTCAACCATCAAGTTTTGATGCATTAATATTGACTGGTTATAACTTTCAAGTGGATTTTGATTTAAAATTACTATTTGACAGAAAAAGGGTTTTTATAAATTGACGCCAAAAATTGTATAGTGACTTGTGAACTATTCCTTGAAAAAATCGGTGATTATTGTTAATAAATTGAAAGTATTGGAAAATTATGGAAGTATTAGGCCGAATTTCAACCACATTTGAAAATATCAAAAACACGATAAAAAATAGAAACTCGTCTGAAGGTCTGCTGAATCTGAAGAAAGACATTCAGATACTGAACAAGGAGCTCGTGATGTTCGGCAAGGAGAACCACGACCAGTACGTCAGGTCTCTGGCCATGGAAGGATATATAACACTGTTATCCGTTAAAACAATGCCCATTGCTTTATCTGATAAAAGAAATATTTTACAAGAATCTTTTGAAAAATTGAAACAGTTCGCACTTAGGGAGGAATGTCTTTTTATTATGTTAAGAATCCAGAATCTTTTATGTTATTATCTCATACAATTAGATGAAGTGACATTTGCCAAGGAAATATTAGAAAGCATGGAAGATGTTTATGAAAAAATAAACAAATCGCTGTCGGAAAATTTCTATGATGCGGAAGATTTGTTCACAACAGAGCCTATTACAAAAATCAAAAGAGTAAAACCAGAAAAGATTGACAAAGTTATCACAAACAATGTTCAGATGCAAGCATTTTTATATAACAAATTAAATTTGCCTGAGAAATATACCCTATATAACCACACAGCTCTGAGGCGACAGTTGGAGATGAAAGAGGGTACACCACAAGACTGGGCGCTGCGGACCGCCCGCCTCGGCAACTACTTCACGTATCTCAACCAGCTCAGCAATGCGCGCCATCATCTCTCCGCAGCCTATCACGTCCTACGCACCTGCCATGACAACTGCAAGCTTATTCCGGAAGAATTCGTTCTTCAGAAAGCTGAATTCGAAATGCATTTCTTAGAACTTAGTCACCACTGGGTCAAATACGGTTTGACACTGTTTAAATTATCGAGGAAGAAAATTTTAAACCGTTATTTTTCAAATCCGACAACTAAGTCAAACTTATGGAAAACCGTAAACCAAAATGATTTAGAAGAGAGAGTAGTAAATGTTGAAAAGTACGAGGAAGACGATGTAAAGGAAGTTCCTGAAAAAAAGGGAAAAGGAGATGGAGCCTCAAATAAGCTCTACATTTTCCCTTCTCTGAATTTAAAAGATATAGAAAATCGAGTACCGGTGGAGATGATATGTGAAATTGAAGAAGCCAGAAAATTATTTACATTTACGCACAAATGGCTAATGAGAGCGAGACACTTTTACGATTTCGAGCACCACAGTGCACAGTACGTATCCTGCTCTCTCCAGTTGGCAGAGTTGTACGAGCATTTAGCATTCTTCGAGAAAAATATCGACAATCAATATAACATACAAAAAAGACGGGCTGACGTGCTGGAAGCGTTGAACTCATTATTGAAGAACTGCGATACCGTGATGTCGGTACAGATTGACGTAATCAAAGAGCTGTCCCAAGTCCAGCTCGAGCTGATGGCCCTCAACTTGCAAAAGCTATGGCGCGAGGAGTCGCAGACTAACATATTTAACTTGGATGCAGATGCGGACTCTATTATAAATTCTTTGGACTCCGAATCTAATAAGACGTTGACGGAGAAAACTTTAAATGCATCTAGCAAAAATTTATTCCTTCGCAAGATGGAAGCGGCGACTCTTATAAATGGAAAGTTGTTTCGCTTGAGCGGTCAATTAGACGCCAAGACGCCTTCGCAGCTCAGTTTTGCCACCGACATCTTGAAGAACTGATTTACAGGTTCCCTTGTTTTGCTCAGTAACACTTCACTTTGAATACATTATACATTTAAATAAAACACCATTTGCAGAACGAGCTATATTTAAGAAATCTACTTAATTATTTTAAACACTGTAGCATCTATTATAAAATAAAAATCTACAAGCCCCACTAGTCCCGTGTTTGTCAAATAATTCTGCAGATGTTTTATTATTACATTTTCACAAATTTATGTCTTATGTCAGCAAATAAGTTTTCCTCCCACATTAAAAGAGCAATAAAACGACCGCAAGAAATGTAGAAAAACATAGAATAAAAAATATGTTTTGGCAACAGGACTTATGGTATAAGAGATTACAATTAAACTACATCGAATAATCTAGAGAAATAAAAAAAATATTAATAAACAGGTTTACAAAAAACTAAACGGTATTTTACAACATTATGACTAAAGAGATTTTGAAACATTTATATTTCAAGTTAAGTACCAGACCTCTTAAGTTACAATATATGTTTATAAAATGCAATTTAACAATATTACGCTTATGACTATATCGTACGGAATAGTTATAACCTATTACATAAATGGAAGGAAGGAAGTACAGGTAATTTTGATTGTGTTGCACTGTTAAGCAATTTATTCATTAAAAAAAAACAATTTGACAAATTATACGTTCATGTTTCTAGAGACAAAATATGCTACACTCATGCAAACATTCATGAAAGAATAATTACATGATTCTGAATCATAATTTAAGAAGCACATAGATTTGTTTATTAATGAGTCAACATATTTATTACAACATTTTTGCAAAAATTGCTGAACTGGAAGTAAATTTTGTGCATTATTAAGTTTTAAGAGCTAATAGAAGTAACTAAGAGAACTTTCCAACGAATAGGGGTCTAATTATAGTGAATATCTATACTGTAGTCATCATCTTAAATTATTTAGAAACCTTTTGTTCACATAAAGCATTACAAAGTTACATTTACTTAACTGTGGAATTCCAATACTGTATACTTATATAAAAACATGTTTCTAATTTTAAAAGAGAAAGACTACATGGTTTCAAGTGCGTCGACAGTGGAGTAAAATATAAAAAAACAACATTAAATCTATGCCTTAAAATTAAAAATGTAGAAACAAAATTAAAAATCTAACTTTTTCAGCAGCTTTGATGAGCATATAATTAATTAAACATAATCACAAACACAATCATTAGTTTCTTAGAGTAATGTGGATTTTTTTTTATTTATACTTTACTAAACTTAGTCATTTTTCTATTTATTTGCAAGTTTCAAAATTGTTTAAAACATGGAAAACAATGAACAGATATTATGTTTCATGAGTCTACAGCAATTATAAAAAATATCGTAATAATTATCCTCGTAAGACATTCCTCAAGAAAGTAAAATATACTCGAACTTATGCTAACAAAAAATAAAATATATTTCAAGTTTTTCATTAAAAACCTTTAGCTTTTTATTCTAATAGCATAACAGTTAAAAATAGCATAACAGTTTGTTACTAACAAACAGTACAAACAAATCAGGATCTTGTCAAAAAAAAAACTGTTTTTCAAGAGAAAATAAGATTCACATAACGTAAGGTTTTCAAATATGT
The DNA here is from genome assembly GCF_000836215.1 of Papilio polytes. NCBI lineage: Eukaryota > Metazoa > Arthropoda > Insecta > Lepidoptera > Papilionidae > Papilio > Papilio polytes. The sequence continues at coordinate 476,860 of NW_013528493.1, forward strand.
TGTCGGCTCAAAACATCTCTTGAATCACTGTAGCCCGACAAAAATATTTCCGGAATTGTATAAATGATAAATGTAATGTAAATAAAAATTAGTTGAGCAATAATTTATCATGTCAAAACCTTAAATGACAACCCTGAACGATTAATATTGAAGATTATTTTTATAGCAAGATAAATCCATGGGGTGACAATATACATTTGTGTATATGTACTTTTAATTAAAAATCTTATTATATGTAACGAATGTACATTTAGGCGAAATTTGTGCGCTCATAACAATATTCAAAAGGGGGAATTAGTAAACTCTTTATTAACTTACTACTATACAAAATTGATGTAGTATCAAATATTTTTAACGATTTATTTGGCTACAACCTCGGGTGTCCAAATGAGGTTTTAGTGTATGGCACGTTTTGTTTTATGAATTTAAGTTACTTGTGAAACTTGATACATTATTAGCTGCCTAAGTATATTATAATAGAATTTCGTAAGGAACATAATAAAAACAGAAAAAAATCCTGTAATCAGTAATTAATTATGAAAAATTGATGAAAAAATTAAAGGGCATAGGCATTATTGTTATTTATCTAATTTAATAAATTTCAGTTCTATAGTATTTAACTATCGCCATAAAGTCGACGCAAAAATACTTCGTATAAAAATCTTAAATCCGATTATTTTTATCCAATTCGTCTTGATTACAAATTGTCAAAAAAAAACAAGACTATTTTTTTTATTAGTCTTAAATGTTAACTATGACAATAATTTGAAAGTACACAAATATGTTCTTCGAGAATCCATATGTTTATGTGTATTTATATAACAATGAAATTTAAACGAGAAATCAAATGAGATCAGGATATATGAACAGAAATGTAACATGGTACTTAAATAAAGTGTCAAAACTAGTACAATTATGACGTTATGAAGATGTGAAAATCTAAATTGTTTATATAGTTATGTGGTGTACACACTAAGGTATATAAATATACATTAACTACATAAGCATGCTTTGGTTGAAAACATTTACTACTAGAAAACATAACTGGTATAAAAAATGACGAACTCTAACTTATAATAGAACTCAACCTAATTATAAATGCTTCTTAGAAAGACGAGTTCAAATAACAACTCGTAATGATAACTCTATAAATTTATAATGGAATGCTTTAATTAAAAGTTAAAAAAAAAAAACAAACATGTATTATCAAAACTATTAAGTTTAACTTAATTAAATAATAAAATGCAAAATGTAGTTATAACCTATTTAGCCAATGAAATAATTCTTAATTTGGTTATAAATTTATGTGTACCAGTATTAAATACAACATAAGAATGTTAAACTTCAACATCGCCATTACTTATTACATTTAATCTACAAAGTAAAGATCTTTAAGATTATGGAAGCATATTATGGAAAGGGAAAGACAAAGCTTTTTGGAATATACAAGAATTAAAAACTATCAATGATTATTTAGTGCCGAAACTATTGTGTTAAAGAATATTGTTCTCTCTATTACTATAATAACAGATGTCAATATCATTTATTACAATTGTTCCGACAGTAGAAACCTAAATTTACTTGATTAGTCATTTGAAGGAAGAATCCGGTTTGAACGCCTGCTGTTTACCTCGCATCTCTTCTATTTAATACTTCAGTTAGGATGGCATTCGCATCTATATCGCTGTCATCGCTTACTCCATTATAATGCACATGATCTTCTAGCAGTGGCTTGCCGTATTCTCCATTCAGCAGGGGTGACCTCATCTTGTTCATTGAGTTGAAGTCATCCACATCCAAAGCCCTCACAGTACCAGCGACAGCCTTAATCACGAGAACCTTGTGGATGATATGCCCGATGATGCCCAACAGGCACACAATCAGCCCGACAACATTAATAGCGCTTAGTTGATCGCCGCTCACTTCCACTGCCAGTATCAAAATACACATTTCCTGTAATAATGATAATGTATAAGACTTCGAAAAAGAACACGAGCACATGGTTCACTAAATGTGTTATTCGCTTAAAATTAAATGTGTAATTTCTTTGGGTTCAAATAACGAGGATCACAAAATTAAAGAAAAACTTCGTGGAAAAAACTTTATGGATGCTAAGGAAGCAGTGACTTCGTTCCAGAAGGCCATCGAAAAGACCCTGCAGCGATGTATTCATGTGAATGGAAGCTATTTTTAAAATACATCTATTCTATTATAATAAAGCGTATACACACACTTCTTTGTTGCCTAAAATGTCAGTAATTACAGCATGTTTTTGATTAAATATTTTTTTAATAAAAAGCCTTATATTTACATCACGCTTTAGGCTATACATTTTCACGCCATTAAACTTAGGGCGTAAATATTTTGAATAAAAACCCTAATGTGGGAAAGAGACCATAAGTTGCTGCAAACATCAAGGAAGCAAGATTCCCATACTTTGTCATCATGTCGTCATTTTGACATTTAATAATAAGGTCGCTATTTTTAGGTATTAATAAGAATAAGCTTTGCTAAGAGTCTGTCCATCTCCCATATATTTATCCTTTCGGGTAAAACAGAATGGCTATGATGTTTTGTCTAGTTTGGTATAAAACTTTTATAGCAAGTACCTTGAAAATGCCCGCAATCGATAGAGTCAGGCTTGATGTGTAGGTGACGACAAGAAACTCGCTGATCTCCATAGCAAAGGCCAGTATCGCACCAACGGACACCTTCAGAATGGTAGGCAGTAATTGTTCTTTGGTCAACGACGCCAGGTAATCAAAGCAGGTGGTACCTGGAATTAATAACAATGAATTTTAAACAAAACAATACATATCTCGTGGGCTACCTAAACACTAAACATATTTTCATTCTAATACGCTTACAAAAAAGAGATTACAATATGTTTTGGAAATAGAAACTGGTTATATCGTTAAAAGTTAGTCGATGTTTATTAAAAAACTTATCATTTATACAGAAACACTAAATTGAAGGCTATGTTCAATCACGAACTGAAACAATCACAATTTACCTTAATAACCTGCGATAAAGAAAGCCGTCTATAAAAATGTAAATTTTACGCACACCTTTCCGTTCTGCACTATATCGCTGTTTCCCGTTGGGCCGATCGGTCAATCGCTCTATTGGCCCAGTGGATTTTTTCCCCTTGGGCCGATTGATTTAACATATGGGAAATCGTGTTCACATTCAACAAAAAACCTGTACAATCTACCGATTGATCAGTCTAACGAAAAACGCCCATTGCATTTAATTTTTTAAAAATGAAAATTTTGAAATATTTATACTATTTGAAAAAAAACCCGACATCCAGAGCATATAAAGGGGGCCCTAGACAGCGTAAGAATAGAACTGCACTGACATTTATACAAATTATCATAAACTACAATATGTGCTGTATAAACCAAAACCCCCAATACCTACGAGTATGACACTCCAGGGAAAGATACTAATCGAACGATGCGTCATTCGTCAAGATCGGTTCAGGGATTAAGGCGAAGTTCGTCTCAACAGAATTCATTAATACATAAAAGATACAAGCCATATTACCATAACTTCAGTCGGATAACAATACCAATAGAACATAAAAACGGATTATTTAGTAAGATAACATTGATTGTATAAATGTCGTCGTAACCCAAGCTTATGTACATAAGTGTTGAAAACGTTTAAAAAACAAGACTGTGTTCGTCATTATCACTTCTTTACCATAAAATATGGCTTGCATAAACGACAACTAATCTGAATTTCAGATTTCATGATCTACTTACGTGTTGAATGGTGTATTGAATTATGCTAATTCGGTTTAATTTTCTGCACATAAAGGTTGTGGCAAATAAATAAATAATTTTATGTTCCATACTTCTATTCTATTTACAAAAAGATATATCTACACACAAAATCGTCATTGCATTACTCGAGTATTTTATCATCGGATCTGTTACTACATACATCTTAGGTTTCCCAACTATTTTCAGTGGATAGTTAATGATCATTGACTATATAAAGCATTCCCCCTTTACTTGATAAATCAGAGATTTAGGATAAACGCTATGTACGCCCTGCCAGCTCAAGCCCGGTTTACAGTGGTAGAGCCCGCTTTAACATCTTTGCATCTTACCACGACCACAGAAAAGAAGCGTGAAGTGGAAGCAATTACGCGTTTCATCTGATGAGTGTAGTGCCGGAAGCCCAATTTTAATCCCTTTCCACCCCTTTCTTAAAAAGAAAGGATGGGAAGGGAAAGTGGATTTGACGGTGGAGGAGACGCTTAGAAAGGGGAAATGTTATCTTTACGTGCGTCTCCTCTGTCGATTAAAGGTAGGCAACGCGTCTGCAATTGCGGATGTTTATGGGCAGCGGTCGCTTTCCATTTCGGTGGATTCAGGTGGCCGCTTGCTCGTTTGCTACCTTATATATAAAAAAAATCTAAATATTCCTCTTCGAGCCAAACAGTGGCAACTCAGTCACAACAAAAACAAGATAAATCAAAATGTCAAAATAATACTGTAGAGGTCTAAAGTTTTTGTTAAATATTAAATACAAAGTCGCAGGAAACAGCTAGTATATTATATACCTTATTTGCTTAATAAATCCTATCAATTATTTATACATCAAGAAAAGGACATACAAATGTCGAGCTGCTATTTATTCCAGAAAAAAACAAGGATACCACCAATTGTTATTTGAAATTCTATTATGTTAAATCTGTCGTCGTCAGTGCTGAAATTTACATTTCAAAAGAAAACAACTTTGCACATGAGCTAAAATGTACAAAACAAATGTCATTTTTATAACGAACAGTACTGAAATTATTAGAAAAACTAAACCAGGCCCTTTATTGTAGGCAAATAAAATTTAATATCGAATTAAAATAATAAAATTCGAGTACAAAACGAATTTCACGAGTAGGTTAAAAACTTTTGGAATCTCGCCGTGTAATATTAAAATCAAATTATCAGAGCAATAAAATTTTAAGTGAACAATCTAAATATTAAAAAATATCACAGAAATGCAAGATATTTTTAAACATTTAAATACATATCCGGTTAACGTAAATCCTCAAGAATAACTTTAAATTATCTTCTTTCTAAAACTGAACACCTTTGTTTTAACATAAACCTCGTAAAACTTTACGAGGTTAAGTTTCATCAGAAATTTCGAAATGTCAATACTAAAACCTTTCCGCGAATTTTTCTTTAAAGGCTACCCATATATGCGGCAATTAGAAAACTTGTACTCGTACTCGTCATAACAAATAACCAATTGAGTTACTTCGTAACTAAATAGTATACTCGTAAGTGTGAATAGTACAAAATAGAAAATATTTTTCATCAATTAGTATAAACTCACCTTCGAACACTATAGTGAAAGGTAGCAGCGACATGAACATCCAGGGTTGCACATGGAACACCATATCCACAGGATTGTCAAGACCCAGCTTGGACTTCTGCATCAGAAGTTGCGCGAAGGACCATCTCAAACCAGCAGCGAACGATGCTAACAGGAGGAAGTAGAAGCCAAGGAGATTGAACTGCGTCGCCTTGTAGGTGAACATGATCAGTCCAGAAGCGATCATGATAACAATTCCGACCAGGGACCAAGACTGCAGGAAAAACAAATTTATTAATTACCACAATTCTAACACCCAAATACATTTTTGATATCTATATATTACACCTAACGTAAAAAGTTTCACGAAAAGCGTGCTTCCCTGTACCGATCGGACCACCGATAAATGTAAATTTTGTTTCCGACCAATTGTTTGTATATTTTAACCCTATTAAAAAAATAATGTCAAAAAATGTGTAATGTAGGGGTGTTAATGAAACGGCGGTTGGTACTGGACTGATTTATTATTAGTAAGCGGACGGTACATTATATTAAGATACCCTCATATATACCACACTATCTCCTCCTTTAAAAAAAAATTGCAAAATACATATTAAATTACACAAAAGAAAAAAAATAGGACATAAGGAAAACATCAATTAAATAAGTCAAGTAAAAATAACGTCTATAAATGTAAATGTTGCAGCTAAATTGATAATACATATTTACACAAAAGTTACTAGATACTACAACATATTT
>NW_013528493.1:484870-496522 GCF_000836215.1 Papilio polytes
GGGTGTTAATGAAACGGCGGTTGGTACTGGACTGATTTATTATTAGTAAGCGGACGGTACATTATATTAAGATACCCTCATATATACCACAAAATGTATAATTGGAATCTAACAGCCGCATTCAGCGTCGTTCAATGGTTAATTAGACACTCGCTTAGCATAGATAACATGTACAAAATGGAACAATTCTCGAGTGCGGCAAAACAGTATTTTGTATATAGCTGAAAATTATTACGGATATATTGACACCATTACGTAACGCTTTAAAAAAATATTCTTCGTTAAAAATTAACCCATTTGTCACATTAATAGGTCACGTGAAAATGCAAATCAATCATTCACTAAGATTATCTCTATATTTTCTAAAAATCGCAAATTATAAATACAAGATTTTATCCCTAGTAATTTAATTTAAACTAGTGTCAACTACTAAGAGATAGCCTTTATGCAATGTAGTTGTAGTCTTGGTATTGTAGAACGATTAGATTCAGAGAAACAGTGTGTTTAGACCACATATGCAATGATAAGACATTTATGTCATTCTATTCATAGAAATATCTTACAGTGTGTCTACCTACCGGTGCAAAAACATGTTACGATCTTTGTTCAACAAGGATGTGTATGTAGTTGTATGTTTTGTGCCGGCAGCGTTTTGACATTTTAGACGCACGATTAATAACTGCATACTATCAACGGGGTACAATTACAATAGATAGTTACGCGACAGGTGCTACGCAGACAAATACAGTTATCATGAATATACTAATTTATAGGACAATAAAACTTTATCGCCACTCATCAACTTGCCTTTGTCCCTATGGAGGGTAAGCACTGTATGTAATGCTCTTCTATATCTCGTCAGCCGTCATATCTGAATTCACTCCTTTAGGCATATCCTCTTTCACACAATTCATCCAAAATTTCTCTAGTCTTCCTCTTTACATTCAATATTTATTTCGTCGCCATTTGCCACAAACCAAATGCATTGCTTTCATGCGCTGTTACGACATTCGCTGATAGATCAATTCGCATTACGGTACTATAACAATGGTACCGCTATTTATTTATAAGTAAAAAAAATATCAATAAAACAAGCGATAACGCTATCCTCAGCTAGTTTGCGGTCAGATTTTGTATAATATATTATCAGTATCGTTATCGCATGGCAGTTAAAAACATAATATATGTAATCGCATGTCAATTTATTATGGTTATAGGTGGGCCTATTCAATAGATCACATTTGACACTTTATTAAAATTCAATAACAACCTTGTAACAACTTTTTCTTTTTAAACATATGGAAGTTACATATAAAATCGAACGAAAACACATCGATTTTTTCATAATAACAAAATTTAAATAAAAAACGTTTGATATCCTTATAGATTCGTTATTTTAATTGAAGTTTTTATGCAGGTTCCTTGACTATAATAGCTTCATATCAAGTGAACACTGAATGTGACCTATTAGATTAATCCAACTAATAGGTGACTATTTTGTGATATACAACCAAAATCTAGCAAGGATTATAAGATAGTCAAACCAAGCATGTCGCCCGGTGAGAGGCACTATTAAAAAATCGAAATGTCTAAATATCAAAGCAAACAAAATTATGTTTTACAACCAAGTACCATTGTTTTTCTTTTTTAGACGTTTAGAATAAATATATATTTAGCTTGTAATTATATCCTTTTAGAATACCGCAAGGATAAGCACATAAACACAAAAGTGTCAAAAGAAACAATGCTTAGCATATGAAAAACATAATGTCACAAGGGAACTGTTGTTGGCTTGTAAACATTAATACCAAAGCCCTTCCGCTGTCTCTAAGTTAGAGGTAACAGGTTCATACAACAATAGATTGATTGGCACAAATCATTGAATATCTCCAGTATGTAATGGTTGCATTACAATTTGTCTTGCCTTTTCCGCAAAAACTTCAGATGAACATACTTATGTCATTCAAAAAGCATATTGGCATATAGCAAATATGGATTGAACCCAGAAATGTAGATTACAAATCTATTCTTTAATTATTACAACCGCCAAAGCTTCAAGGCAACACTTTATCTCCAGTTGTAAATATTACCTGCACTTAATGCTTTTAAGGAAGGTATTAAATACAGATAAGATCATTTCTTTTCAAATTTCCAAGAAAACACAACAAATTGTTTTTTGTAATGTACTCTAAACAAATTGAAAATAAAAATTGATCACACTCACCTTCTTTTCAAGACTGAGGAATATAGCAAATCCAAGAATGAAGATAATTGTTGTTGATTTTGTCATTGTGTAGAGTGAGATTGTGACCAGTTCAAGCCCCCAATTAGAGAAGCCAACATCAATTCCGCTGGCAAACCCAGTGGGAGCAACTGAGCGTAAGCAGGTCATGAATGAGAGCATCAGCTGAGGTCTCAAAGTGATGCATTGTAAAACTTCCCTAACAAATGCTGACAGCACCCATTTTACTATTAAATGGTACATCACTATTGTGAGTGGATACCGTACTTCCTAAAAAATAAAAGACACATAAGATACATAAAACTAATCCAATAAACAATGAAATAGCTCAATTGGTTTTTGGTTAAATCTAATAAGATTCAAATAAGTGAGATTCTAATTAATTTATACTAAAAATATTCATTTTATTTAACACTATTTCAAATTAGGTCACTGAAAAAACTGATTAAAGTTACAACTGATGCAGATTATCCTTAAAAAAATTTTTAGAAGAGATAACAAGTTTGCTTGGATATTTCTTACGAGATGCTAAGTAGTTTGGTTTGTGCTTTTTTTCTAAATCAAACACTACAACATGTATACAAATTAAAATTCGAAAGCAATATGACAATATAATGGAATACCTTTAAAAGCCATCTTTGGTAAAACGTTAAACCAATAGACAATGAGAAGTAAAATAGTATAAGTCCCAAAGAAAACAGAGTTTTGTGTACACATATATCGGACCATTTTCCTTTTGGTTTGCTGCTTATTACATCTTCCTCGACATCAGATTTTGAGGGCAGCTGTTCATATTTAGCGCCTTGGTTGGCGGTCACAGCACGTCCTACCATCTTCGAAACTAAAATATAAAAATTAATAATCTATATGGATAATTTCAACATACAAATTTTTCACTAAAACTTCGTAATAAAACCTAATCGGCTAAAGTGAAAACTCAAATGTCAAAACAACCTGCTATTAAAATGGTGACAAGAGATCTTTAATCTAACTGATAACCGCTACAAGACTCTGCCCTGTTGAAGACCGAACTGAACTGATCAAAACTGACACTCGAATTGAATTTCGATACTAGTGTTAGGGATGGGCGCTAATTTATCGAACTAGTCAAATCAATCGTTGATTTCTATTCAACGTTTCAACCGTTAACCGATTTTCATTCAACTATTCACAGAGGAATTATTGATCACCTTTTTTCTCCAGTGTTTAGGTCTTCCTTTATTTAATGTGCCCTTAACCAGGTGACAAATTCAAATAGTTTGGCGTTGTTATTAACGTCAGAAACCTGTCATAAGATCTTTGTTAGATAGTATATTTGTAAATCGATTGTCGACATGTACATTTAAAGACCGATGGTTTCTTTTTCTTGCAGTGGTTGCTTTTTTCCCTTTTATACGCTAATGTAAATTTTTTAGACCTGCAAGGATCTTTTTTGGTTTTTAGAGTTACCAGATTTTAGAGTTTTCAGACTTTTACTAAAACTAGCTAATAAATATTATACAGATACAGTTTATTATGGAAATATAATGTATAACAATAATAGTTAGTTGACCTAGCATGCCCGCGCGGGCCGCATAAATGATACCTAATCGCCCCATTCGCTTTAAAAACGTAAATTAACCTCCGTTATAACTCCGAATAAGAACGGAAGCGGAAGCGGATGCGGAGTTTATATTTCTTGCTGAAGTTCCGCACTTGCGGATGCGGAAGCGGAGTTCCGATACAACCCTAGATTATATTATTAAACTAGATGTTGCTCGCCACTTCGCACTCGTGAAATTAAAAAAGAATGTAAAAACGTTACCTATGTTACTCCGCGATAATATAGCTTTTTAATGGTGCAAGAATTTTTGAAATCAGTCCAGCAGTTTTTGAGTTATTTCAATGCAAAATTTTTTTCTTGGGGAAAAAATATTTTTATAGACTAAACGATTATGCTAGCTTTATTCTTCTTTGTATTTGATTTCTTTTTTTCTTTTGTAATCACCCCCTGCCCAAAAACAGAATAATTTTTAACTGGTTAACTTTTACCAGTTAACTGTGATTCTTTCGAGAATGTAACTCTGTAACGATTGTTAAAGGTGAATTGAATAACGAACTTAACATTTGGATTAACTGTACCACAGGCTAGAAACTTGTTGATTTATAATGGTGTTCTTTGTGTCTTTTGATTTTTGCCAATTTCATGCGTTGATAGATTTAACATCAAAAGGAGAGCAAAATCTATGATTTCCAAGCAATCGCCTATCCATTTGTATAGATCAATTAACTGTTCCCACCCGTGTCAAAGTGTCAAAAACGAAACTCACGATCACGAAATTATCGATTTCAAGTCCTGTATGAACAACTATCAAAAAGATTCATAAGCGACTAAACCTACAACACTACTAATTTGCTTCTGAATTATCAAATGAATTGTCAAACTAATCAGCTTATATAGGACAAGGTATAGAAAAGATATTATATATTCAATATTCTTAAAAAATTCAAAAATGGCAATCACTCCTCTGCAGTTGTTTACGAGTTATAAAAAATGGGTCGTTAATAATCCAGGAATTGTAACAGATTTGGAAACAATAACAACGTGGTCATCATACTTTATTGCTGGGAAAATAAATAAATCGCCCATTGTATCAGAACTTGTGTACACTCTTTCGAAACTTATTTCGTTATTTAACGATAGACTCATAAGAGATGCTTATGATGGTGAATTTCAGCATTATGGATTTAGAGATCAGGTGAAGCTTTGGCTAACTATTGTACATTATTGTGAAGTATTCATAGAACTCACTGTCAAGAACAAATGGGGAAATCGTGGGAAGTGGGTGGCTACATCACTTCTTCAAACTTTTAAGTGCTGCTCCGCCTTAATTCTGTTGTATCGATTTAAAGAATTACCAATTCAACATCCTCCAATACCAGCTTTACAAAGAAAGAAATTCACTGAAGAAAGAGAATCAGATGATAATGCAAACTCTTACTTTACACTAAAAAGATCTGGTCGTGTTCTTCGACGGGTTGATGGTGCTCCACCGATCGCGTTACGTGATTGGCAACGTGTTAAAATCAAAGACGATAAAACTAACAATACAGAAGTAAAAGACTTGGTCAATGCTGAATTGTTGTATATTTTAAGACCAATGGTACATCTTGCTGCTATGCGTGTGTTTGGGACAACGGCTTGGAAACAGTGGTTAGTAGCATTAGGCTTAGATTTAGCGAGTTTTAAACTTTATAACCGTAATATGAAGGAGTTAACTTATGAACAACGAATAGAAATTAGCCGTAGGAAGTTGGGTTTTATTCTTTATTTGTTGAGAAGTCCTATGTATAATGGCTATTCCAAACATGTGATAGAAAATGTTCTTACTTCTTTGTCAAATAGAATTCCTGCAATGTCATTTGTTTGTGATCCCATTATCCGATACTTAAGTCACTGGCAAGATATTTACTTTTATATGTGGGCATCGTAAATGTTTAATATTGTGTAAGTAATAAGACTTCTTCATATGTTATTTGATTGCCAAAGTGTTTGCTGATATATTATTAAACATTTTTTATTAATACTTATCCTATAAAATGAAAATAAAATCTAACGAAAACAAATGATTAAAAAAACAGTTCTTCCTAATGAATGATATCTAATCTTTCATACAATTTATTGTCACCTCATTTTGATGTACTCCAGCTTTTGTATATTGAAAAGTTGTTCGGCAAAGTACATACAAGTTTTACTATCTCAATCTTTTGGAGAACATTGATGTCACCTGTAGTGGTATTTTAGAAATAAATGTAAAACATTCGAAATTCGAAAATGTATAATTGTATCAATAAGATATTAGTAAAATCAATATTTACGCATACCCTAAGCCTTGTTGATGTTTAAAATGTACCTAGACTTCTTCCTTTCCAATGATTCACAATATTATGTACTATTTTAAGTATTAATGTAACATTTAATGGGCATGTAAGGTTTATTATTTGATAGTGTAATATATGGAAATAAAGGATAAGGGAAACTTTGTATTTTGTATATTGGGATTTTTAATTGCATTTGTAATGAGCTATTGTAGATTTTTATTAAAATTTGATGATTTGTAAAATGTTTGTTCTTTATAATTCAATTCATGACTTGCAAATGCTAACATACATAGGAAAAAATTGTCAGCATTGAAAAAGCCTGCTCCATTAACAAAGTGCCAAAATGTATAGGAATGAATATGTGACAAGTATGTGAATTATCAAATGTTATTGTTGTTGGATTCGGAAGGTGGAGGACCGCATTCATGGCATCGGAGAAGGCCTATGCCCAGCAGTGGGCAAACAAAGGCTGATGATGATGATGATTGTCAGTTCCATACATTTTTGTATAAAAGTAATGTTAACGGCAGACAATCTAGGGACACATTTGTCAACTTCCCTTTAAAACTAGATTCAATTAGAACATCAGTTACAGGACAATCTTATCTAAGGGTGCGACCCAGCATTGGGCCTTGGAGATTGTTTTCCAAAAAGGTAAAGACATGATCAGTATAAAATTTGGTGCTACAGGTTTATTAAAAAGAATATTTTAATTCTGATAATATTTATTACTTATTAAAATTCACATAATAGACACAAACTAAAATTACAAAGCCAATGAACCAACACTATTACATTCAATCTTATGGCTAAAGCCGAAATATATTATTTTCTATTAATTTTAAACAACTAAATTTTTATACATAATTTAAAAATTTAGTTTGTACATAGAAATGTAAAAATAAAGCTTAAACAATAATGATGTACTAACTATTATAAATAACATTTACCGCCGCCAAACAGCTTCGAGGGGGTTATATTGGCAAATCAGCAGTTGACATTCTCCACACACAGACAACAGATGGCTTCTATCATTGAAAGCAATACATGTATGGCCATACAAATGAGAAAATTTAATAAAGTGAGCTTTTAAACATCAAGCAATAAATTCATGATAAAAACTATTAGGAATATGTCTTGAATTTATCGCAATTAAGATTTGTATAGCCATATGACAGTATAAAAGAAATATACCATAATCAAGTTTAGAAAAAATACATCACAGAATGTTTTATTTCAGAAAATTTATACCCGTTAATGTAGATCCGCTGTATAATTAAATATTCATCAATAATATTAACTATAAACTATCAGAAATGTTGCCCATGGCAACTAATAATAATTTTAAGCTAAATATACGTTATACATTTTTATATAAATATCTCAAAAATAAGCAAATTCAAATAGCCCACACTTACATTTTTTGCAATAGCAACTAATAAGTTTTCATCAAAGACTTTCACATACATGGATAAACTATAAAATACATCATCTATTTAGTGATAAATTCAAATATAGACTAATAAATAATGTATCTATACATATATTAAAATTGGAGTGTCTGTAATATCAAAATAAAGATTTTTTTTTGTCTGTCCACAAGCCGCGTTTGTTCTGGTAACCTCCGAAACGGCTGGGCCGATTCCAACCTTACTTACACTGAAGGGAAGCTGACATAGACCCGCATATATGCTACTTTTTTTATCTTAACATTGTGTGGACGAAGTCTCGGACAGCAGCTAGTTCTATCATAAATCAGATTTGTGTTAAATTATCAATAATTTATCAACATGATTCATACATAGATAGTACAAAATATAATTCTATTATAAATTATTGATATTCGATTTCAATTTGTGGTAAATGCATGGCACAATTTTTATACTACATTTTTTTCTATAAAAAATTCACCTAAGTTATGCTCTAAGTTAAAAAAATTGTATATAATAAAAATAATATATTTGAATTGACTTGGTTATTAAGAAAATTTGCAAGATCACATAGTACGGTTTACACACCGCACATTAAAGGAAATATAACAGTACAAAACTGTAAATTGTTTAAATCATACAGTTTAACTGTTACAATATATACTATTACAAATAAAGTTAATATTGTAGGCCAAGAAAAGTACAAGGAAATCTTGTTTTATCAGTACATATTTTAAATATACAACTCATAAACCTTTCATATTAACACAATAATAATAACTATTATTTAATCCATATATATAGTCAAAATATTTTTAATGCAATAGTAAATGTTCAGGCGACACTACCAAATTAATATATAATAGACATAAACCATCCATCATCACCCCGCATTAGGGTAGGCTCCGAGCCCCTCGGTGGGGACGTGTAGTGAGCTGGTGATGATGAGACATAAACTACATACATTTTGTTACATAACAGTATAAATATATATTAACTACCAATAGTCATAATGAAAATTTTAAATGAATTATGCTGCAACATCATTACACTAAATTACATATTTATGCTTAAAATGAAAGATGTGAAGATGAACAGGTTACATTGATAAATAAATATAACCATGTGATATATTTAAGGTTGATTTTACATAAAAATAGATATAAAAACAGGCTTATTATAATATTAAATGATATTTCATTATTACTTTGAACATGAAATAAAAACAAATGAATTGTATAACTCAATGTTGCAGTAACTTTCTTCTAATCAAATATGGTATAAATTGTAAACCTAGTGATAGATGTTTAAGTTCATGGAGGTAAAGTTTACACTATTATTTGAATTTTATCATCTGTAAAATAGCTAATACAAAAGCAGATAATTTGAAAAGCTGCACACATAGTGGTGTGGTCTCTCGTACTGACCATCGGTGATGCTCAAATTTAAATCTCATAAATAAGATTTCCTTAAATACAATAACTTATGGTTATAGTGAGAATTTAGTTATGATGAATTACAAAGACCATAGAGTACTCTAAATCATTTGAATTATGTTTATTATAATTTTTATGTTATTTGAACTTTATAACCACTAATTTTTAACTCAAACTTCTACCACTTACCATTAAATGCATAAAAATTATAATTTACTAATACTTATAACAATCAGCAATTGCACTGCCAGCTTTAATCAATTTAACAAGCGAAACATATTTTTATGTCTTATCATTACTATTTTGATGTTTAAAGCCAGTCCCATGAGTCTTCATTATCTTGCTTTTTCTTTATCGTGATATTTTTAACATCAGGAGGTGGGCTTGATATACCAACCTGAGATAGATCACGAGTATCTAAATTGTTACGAGCTGCTATAGAAGATGTTGACGACTGGTTTGGCTCGTCCCTTAATAAAATAGAATAAAGTGATATAAAATCAACATTGCACAGGATTTCTACAGACAATGGTGAAATTAATTTAAATATTTCTTAAACTCACCAATTGAAGTAGGTCTCCGAAGTGGAATTTTTCATTGCACCATAGCTTTGAGTTAGGAAATGAGGACTTGTGTTGCTGGCTCTACGCAACTCGTTAGCGCCGCCCAAAGAGCTTCTCCCACCACGATTATTGACCTTAAATAAAGTATAATTCATTACCAACTTTTACTAATTCTACCCTTCATCTAATGTTTAAAATCTGGTACTTTTGTTAAAGATATTTCTCTTATAAAAACATAAAAATATACAAACCTTATCTGTGACAGTAGATGCCATTTCAGAAACTTTCTGTGAAGCTATTCCTCCATATTTAACAGCACTTTCAGTCGCAGTACGAGCCACTTTGCTAACAGAAGATGTTAGCATAGACCAACCCTGTAAAATATAAAATACATTATCCTAATGTGAAGAAATTTAATTGCAATTACTAAAATACTTATATAATAAGTATATGTCTTTAATTTTCCTTTACATATAACAAAAAGTGTTACCGATGCTAAAGAAGCCAGAGTGTTGTCAACAATCTCATTTCCACTGTGCATTGGTGACATAGGAGTTGATTGAGATTGATTCTGAGAACTACCAAAGCCCACATAGCGACCACCTCCATACTTGCTACTATAAAAAAAAACATTACTGAATCTTTCAAAATAGTAAACATAAAAGTTATAAATATGGTATCATGAAAATGCTTACTGATAACTGATATCATTATCAGAACCACTCATGTGGAACATGTTGTCATTAGAGGAGTAAGATCCTTGTGAATTCCAATCCGATGACCTTTCAGTATTGTCAGGCTTATAATCAGATGGACTCCATGAGCCACCTTCAGCAAGAGCTGCTATCTGTAATCGCATTGAATTGTCAATCCTATTGTATAAATAGAGTAAGTTACAAATACATGAGCTGCATTTACTTTTAGTCGAGGCAGAAATCACTAACATTCAGCCAATTTCAATAAAAAAAAGCTATTAAATCAGCTCTCATTACCATTAATTAAGCAGCAAACTTGTTTTGTAATGATAAAACAATTTAGCAATATTGATATACTTTCAATTTCAGTATAATTATGGTGGAATCTAAAATTATTGATTGTATATTCCTACAATATAGTTGTAAAGCTTTGTGGGATAGAAGATAAATTATAATTTACCTTTTGTCGGTACATGGCGGCAGCTTTTGTATTGTACTTCTGTGGTATTGACATATCCGGCTTATAGTCTGGCTGGTTTTCAAAAAATAGGCGAGCTTTTGCATTTCCACCAACCTAATAACATAGTAATTTTCCTTGAAACTCAATCATGCATCATAGTTACTTATTACTTGCAAGCAATGTGGATTTTTCCAGGATCAATACTAACTATATTTCAAAATTAAAATATAAAATTATATTGAATTATATACCATCATTTTTTCGAGTTCGATGTCTTTCCACTTGTCCATGGTTATTGAACGCACGAACGAGAGGTGCACACCGAGGCTTCGATGAACTCCAGAGCAGTCCAAGCAGATCCATATTCCATAAGTGACAGATGCCCATTGTGGGTTCAGCGTGTCACATTCAAAGCATTTCTAAGAATTATTAAAGTTAAAAAATTTGGAATAACTGTTTAATATGTAGTATACACAGTTTGAGCGACATTGACTTACGTGGTTTTCATCTTGTGTCCTCACTGAATTTAACTTCCGACGGGTACGCGGCGAAGCCATTTAGTTTTCTTTTATGTACGATTGTTTAATGTACAATGCCTTATAGAACAAGTTGTCTTAACAAAATTAAATGTAAATCTAAGGATACGAATACGACACGACACGTTCCTCAGAATTGCTCCGAATTTCAGAATCGAATTGCTTGCTTCGAAGCTCCGAAGAATGTCAAAGTTTTTCCAACACCAACCAAAAATGCCAACTTGACTTGCGAACGAATGAATGACGTACCATTCAAAGAGTATGTAATAACAAGGTGACTGAAAGTGATGAACTAGAAATATAGATGTCTGGTTCACACTTTGCTAGTACAGTTGGACTGTAGAGCTTCATAGTTTAATTTGCATTCAACTGGCATAATGTGAACTAGACGTGAGCGTTATTTCACGTCACTAGTTACAATCACCTGTG
>NW_013528493.1:499010-557388 GCF_000836215.1 Papilio polytes
ATTATTGGGCCGTGCATTATCGGGTCGTACATTATAGGGACCCTTCAGGAGCGTTCAGGAGGCTTGTGCGGACAATTGCGTTTTTACTAGTTTTTATATTTATACACTTATTTTACATAAAAGTATATCAGATACGAGCATACCAGCACCGCCGCTTTACTTTTAAAGTAAAATAATAAAAAAAACTTCATTTAGCACCTTCTAAATTACTAATATTTGTACATACAACATACCTCGATCATTGCGGCGGCATCCGGTTGCAGCAAAACACCGATTCTTTGTTCGTGCAAGTTGGGAATGACATAGCATCATGTACAACGACGATAGAACTTTTGATGATATCGAAAAAGATTTTAATGATATTGAGGCCACGAAAGCGTGGTCAAAAGTTTATCAAGTAAGTATTGCGTGGGTGAAATGAGAGGGTTTATGCTGTATATGCCACGTACGCACGACGCCTGCATTTTATCTAATTTCTTAACCTTACCACCTTTATTATTAATTACGTATAATTTGTAAAATATGATATAATTTGTGCAAGATGCAATCTGTACTATTCAACATGTCAAGGTCGAAATGGATCCCTTAAAGATTGATTTTATGTTCGTCAATACAAAACGCCACGTGCAATTGAGGTTATAATTCCGACTAAATCTTCTTGTTATGCTCTTTTACCTATTCAATCCAACTGAGGTGGATAGAATCAGTCATTATAACACTATGTTCATAAGGTTCCAAATAACACCAACCAAGGGCTTGATAACAAACATTTCAGATTTTCAATAACATTGTCAAATTGACTTGCTTCAGTTAAAAATTGAAACCGGAATGAAAACAACAACAATGTAATGTCTGTATGAATGTTCTGTAACATAATATGCATATGTACACTCACAATAGCTAGGTTTAGTATCAAATCCACTTAATTTGTCTAAAGATAAATCTGAAAGAACATCTGTGAATTTTAAAAGTCCACAATGTTTTGTTTATAAGGCCCGGAAGTTATATTTAACTATTTCTGTAGCAAAAGGCAATAGCTGCTTTACTGAAACAGCTTCTTATCCATGAATAAATTAAAAACATTTTTTTCATTGTCAATTAACTTTAATATTTAATAATAATATATACCTTTTACACTTAAATTTTTTATTTCAGAAAATTGGCCGCTCATGTATATCTTATCCATATACATATACAGAAGCTAAGCGGATAGAAAACAAAGAGCTAAACCGCTACCGGGATGTATACCCATTTGATCATACTCGTGTCATTTTGAAAAGAAGCAAGACTGATTACATCAATGCCAACATTGTGCCAGTAAGTGTTGCTTTTATATTTCTATAGTCTATATACTATTTCTTGCATTGGATTTGTTAATTATGCTACCTTATTTATAAAGAGCCTTTGCAGAGGAAATGTACAGTTTTATTTGTCTTATTAATGATAGTTCTTTGAAAATGATTTTGCTTGATAGTCTGTCCCTTTCAGTTTAGTCTCACTTTTACTTAAGTTTATGTGTCTAAACCTAACATGAATAACAGTATAAATGTAGGATAGATGATGTGGTGGCCATTTAATAGCCTAAACGGAGAGTCTTTCTATTAAACTATTGGAATATTTACTAAACCTGAATAATGCATACCATTTAGTCTAGGGATCTGTGTGTGTCGGTATAGAGACTAATAAAGAATGTTCTTTTGGATATCTTTTACATGCATGGATAAGTTATGAAGTTATTTTTGCAAATTAGCAATAACTAGCTGTTCCCATGCGGCTTCATCTGCATGAAATTATAAAAACTTCATTTTATTGTTTACATTTGTCAAATTATCAATAGCAAATGTCCAAATGACATAACATGAATAACCTTAGCAATCTTACTTTCTTGATGTTGGCAGCAACTTATGGTTTACACATTAGGGTTTTTATCCAAAATATTTCCCCCTAAGTTTAATGGCGTGAAAATATATAGCCTAAAGTGTGAAGTAAGTGTAGGGCTTTTTATTAAAAAATATGCTGTAATTGCTGAGATCTTAGGCAACAAAGAAGTGTGTATTTATGCTTTATTATAATAGTATAGAAGTATAGATATAAAAAAAAATTAGAAAGTAATGGTTACCATATGTTCTTTTGCTATTGCAATTGTATTACGATAATGAACAAAATATTAGTTATCCTCTTTTATTTGATGGTTTCAAAGCATAAATCATCATGGTATGCATGTAACTTTCTTGTTTGTTAATGAGGGAATTTAAATGGAAGGAAATAGCATGTTTCATATGTATGTATTCATATGTTTACAAAGTGTTAGTCATTTGATATATTAAACAGAGTACTGCAATAACTCAACAAGGTCACATTGCAATCCATTACAAACATAATATGGAGACTGCCCCTTGAGTGTACTATCTTTCTATCAAGTTGACCTTACATGTAATTAATTCTTAGTATTTGAAATACATGCATGGGGTTATATTATTATTAATTGTATCCTTCAACTCACTTCATTTGTAATGCTTATCAATTACATTTGAATTATCATTTAGCATGTTGTGAATGAAATGTTTTCTTGCAAGAATCTCACTTCATCTAACTAATACTATAAATGCGAAAGTTTAGATGGATGGATGGATAGATGGATGGATGGATGGATGTTTGTTAGCGTTTGTAGCCTAAACGGCTGAACGGCTCTCTATGAAATTTGGTACAGGTTTAGAGCATAGCCTGGAAGAACACATAGGCTACTTTTTATCCCGGGAATAGTTACGGTTCCTGTGGGATTCATTAATTTAGTTTTTTTAATTTTTACTCGATCATTCTGCAACGGTTCAACATATCTTATTGAAATTTGGCACAGATATAAAACAAAGTCAGGAGTACACATGGGATAAGCTTCATCCCCGAGAAATGTCAGGTTCCCGAGGGATACGTAACTTTTTGTAATTTATATAGTTTTTATGTTTTCTAATACCACGCGGACG
The DNA here is from genome assembly GCF_000836215.1 of Papilio polytes. NCBI lineage: Eukaryota > Metazoa > Arthropoda > Insecta > Lepidoptera > Papilionidae > Papilio > Papilio polytes. The sequence continues at coordinate 501,992 of NW_013528493.1, forward strand.
AAGTTGCGGGCAACAGCTCGTAATATTATAAATGCTAAAGTTTAGATGTGTAAATTAATGTTAGATTTTACGTGTTAATGGCTGAATAGATTTCGATGAAATTTGGCATAGATGTAGAACATAGTCTGGAGGATAACCTACTTACTTTTTTTTAATCCAACGACAAGTCTGACTGCGAGGGGGGCAACTCGTGATTTTATAATTAACACAAATATGTTTGTCGCAGGTGGAACGTGCAAATAAGAAATATATATTAACACAAGGACCACTTGGTTCAACCGTTGGACACTTCTGGTTGATGGTTTGGGAGCAAAATAGTCGCGGTATAGTAATGTTAAACAAAATCATTGAGAAGAATGAGTGTAAATGCTTCTATTACTGGCCCCAAGGCACTGGTGAAGAGTTCAAATTAGTGCTTAATGATGTGAAGTTAACAGTAGAACAGATCAGTGAGACAGAAAATCCTGGTTACTTCACTAGATTGTTTAAGTAAGTCTCAATTCATACAACTTCTTTAGATTAAATAAGCCAATTGTGACATTGATGTAATGCTCTTTACATATTGTACCAATGTTTAACTAATATTGATATTTTTAGACTTGTGGACATGGAAACACTGGAATACCGATTAGTGTCACATTACCATTACATAACTTGGCCTGACTTTGGAGTGCCATCTTCACCAATGGCATTCCTCGACTTTTTACTTACTGTACAAAAGTCAGGTGCTTTGGATGCTGAAGCTGGCCCACCGATTGTCCACTGCAGTGCAGGCATTGGACGCTCCGGAACATTCTGCCTAGTGGATGCATGCCTTTCTATAGTAAGTTCACTGTTAATATTGATTATAATAGTTGTGCACATAATGTGATTAAAGTCTGCAGACTAAAATAAGTTCCAAACAGTCAAAATTTCCCCATGAGTCCTTAGTATGGCATAGTATGGCATACAAGTGCAGATGTATATAAAAGATTATTGTTTTATAAGAACATGTTATATGTTCACAGATAGAAAAGGAAGGACAGAAGTACATTGATATTCAGCAGATGGTTATGGAAATGAGGAAGAGCCGAATGGGTTTAATCCAGACAGCTGATCAATTGCGCTTTGCTTTCCGTGCAATTATAGAAGGAAATAAGAAACTGGTGAGTTAATCTGCCTGATTTTTTACTTAAATTTACCTGCTTAATTTAACTGTTAGTTATACTTTGACTGAATATCTATAAATATAGCCTGTACTTTATATTTTGTACATTAACATATAATATGCTACTGGAAAGAAAATATTGAACTTTATCTTACTTTTCGCAGTATGATTCTATGTATATTGGAAACTAATTAAGAGAAAATATATTTTATAATAATTTTCAAGATAAAAACATTTTGTAAATCATGTCTTTCAATATTTTTTGTAAGTGCATAATAGACGATTGTGTTATATTGTACTGACAGAATGTTTATTAATTGAAGTTTTTTTTATTTGTTACAGCAACACAAACACACTATGGATGAAAGTATTTACTCAGAGGTTATTGAAGGAGATGAGGAGACCGCGCCGTTGCCGCCGCCGCGAGGAGAGAGCCTCAGCAAAGCACCAGCTCGACCGCTGCCAGCTATACCTGCCAGCGCTTCCCTTGGTAAGTTATAAGTTATGTTGACTTAATTAAATAACTAGCTGTTTCCTTGCAACTTCATCCACATTAAATTATAACATTTTATTGTTTACATTTGTAATTTCGGTTGCTAATGTCAAGATTAAAATTCACAAATGACAATAAAACCCTTTCCCATTTGCTAACAATTTCTTTCTAGACAATCTAGCTAAGCAATGTGTACTGTGTAGTGACTTGTACTTTCGAGTTGTCGAGATATATGTATCCTAGAAGTTACAAGATACTATTTTATTTCTAATACAATAGAACCTTGATAACTCAAACATTGGTAACTTAAAAACTTCTATAACTTCAAAAACTAACGTTCTCTACCCATCAGAGCCCAAAACGTCTATAACTTAAAATATGCAAACTCTTTAAGTTTAATAAGTAATCTCTGTATTAGCCCGCAGTAACTTAAAGAAATGTTTCCACAACCTCTATAGTATAAAATTGTTTGTCAATGAGTCATTTTGAATGTGTGTGCAAAACAAAAGGTATCGATATTTATTGCTTGCACGACCATTTACAGAGCAATGTAACAACGTAAAAGATAATGTATTCTCCTCTCTATTTGTCATAGAAAATCACACTTTTTATTAGTAGACTAAACTTGCAATGTACAACTTTAAATTTCAATATCTACCAATCCTTTTGACGCATTCGAGTAAAAATAGAAACAAGGGAAGAAACAACACAATAATCAAATCGTGTCTTTATTTATTCCAGGAAATATGGTGCATGCTTTGATATCTGAATGGTCAAGCTCCGATGAGGATACTACAGCTGTTCCGGCTCAGGAGGAAACGAAGGTCGTCCCGTCTGAGGAAGAAGATAATGACGTCACCTTGCCAACTGAGAGGTGAATATGTTATTCTAGAATTATTTAGGACTTCATTTTTATTAATCATACTAATTTAAAAGCGAAAATTTAGATGGATGGATGGATCCAGATCCAGGTTTTTGTTATAGTTTGTAGTCTAAACGGCTAAACGGATTTCGATGAAATTTGGTGTAAACGTAGAGGATAGTCTGAAAGAACACATAGGCTACACTTTTGTTTATTTTAATTCCACGCAGACGGAGTCGCGGGCGTAAGCTAGTAACAAATATTTTTTACTAGCTTATGCTCACGACTTTCGCGTTGAATTAAAAAACAAAACTATTTATAAATAAAGTTATTTAGGACAAGTTAGTTTTAGTTTATTTGTTACAAATAAAAATGAAAATCTTTTCTCTTTATCAAGAAGTTTAGTACTAACTGGTGCTTACGACTTTCCTCGAGTGTAATTAAAAAAATAAACACTGTAGCCTATATTACTCACTGATAACGTAGTTTTTTAATGGTGTAAGAATTGAAATAGGCCTAGTAGTATGTGTTATTCCAATAAATTAAAAAAAATACAAATCTTTCTTCTTTTACAATATTAGTATAGGTAGATTAATAAAGGCTTAATTAGCGTAGAAGAAATGAATGTTTTTATTAGAAAAAGCAGTGAAAATATGTATGTTATTAGCAGTGAGGCGTCGAGTAGTCTGCGGCGGCGGAACACGAGCGAGCCGCCCGAGGACGCGCCGGCGAAGAAGCGACACGCAAGAAAATCATCAAATCAGTGGAATGCTATCAGGAGGTCTCTATTCAAGCCAGTTACTCTTACATTTGGCTTCCTACTCGTCGGCATCTTTATATACTCATATGTGAAACACTAGATATATTCGTTTATGTTATATTTTTAATGTGTGAATTAGAAAGGTAAAAGATTAATTCAGCTTTAATGCTCCGTCTAATTTGGAGCTCTGGTATATTATTTATAGCATAGGATGTCTTTTAACCAGATAGAACGAGATACTGGATGCAAATGAGAAGACGGCACGAGGTGTTGGTGCCTTGCTAGAAGCTTTTGCCCGGCATGATTCGACTGTTCGGGCTGGGGATTGAACTAGAGAGCACTTTGTTAGACGGAATATTAAAATTAAGGAATATTATTGGGGAATAAAATGTACTCGAAAAGGACCTCACACCGAGCAACATGTATGCATGGATTTTTGAATGTAGAAGCCTGAAAGAGATGTGCTAGGTCCGCGTAGGTCCGAAATCTACCTAACCCTCTGGGTCACGGGCGTGAGTTGTATTATTTTTGTTGTTATCTTTAATAATGAACCTTCTTAGCGGTCTTAATACATAGGTTTATTGTCTTCACCGCTTGTGAAATCTTAATACAAGATTTAATTACCTTGCCCGTGTAATGTGTATATAAATAGTAGAAATGATCGATTTAAATTACGGGTCTTTGTTATAATTGACATCGCGCATCATTTCATCACAATATTCATCACACCTTTGATACAAAATAATAATAATCAATATTTATGTTAAATTTAAGAAATATTTTAATCCAGAACACCAATAATGTTTTAATGGATAACAATATAATTGTTTCATGATAATTTATGTAAATATGTAGGTTTTTATTGATAAGACATTTCGAGAGCCAGTTACAATTTCTTATTATACATATGAATTTTTAACTTAATAACTTTTATATCGAAGTAAATATACATTGTCCTATTCAATCGAAATACTCTAGTATGTTACTAACGTCCTATATATAATATTACAAAAAGACTTACGAAATATAACCGCTCGTACCAAATAAGCCCTTTACAGAAACACCAATACTGCCTATATGTGTATTTATAACTAGCACTTTAGATTACTATATTTAACCTTCGACATAATAGCAAATTTTTTTTTGTTTTTGTTTGTATTTAATAAGGTAGTTTGCAAGAAATATGAAATTGTGTCCGTGCGTTTGCACAAATTAGTTGATATCATTTTATAACAATATCATTTTTGTGAAATATTTACAGGTATTGAATATTATATGAAATAATTTAATTCAATTATGTAATTTAAACTAATATGAGCTTAATCTCATTAGATAAATATTAGCATGTAGTTAGTTTGTGTGTGTTTGTGTAATATATAAATTTATTTATATGTAGACTGAATTATTTTTATCAAAACTTTGATTTTGTCAACAAGCAATGTTTTAAAAAGTCTACAGTCTATGATTTTATCTTGGAATTAATTCAAATATATATTTACGACGACTTTATGAGAGGAATCCATCGAAATGTATGAAGAATCAATTGTCGACAAAAAGCAGTAACTCTGGATGATGTTACAGTGATTGTAAATAAATATGATTTAGTAGAGTTTAGTAGATCGAAGTTTCGGACAAAATCAGCTTATTTTTGATTCTTGAATTAGTGTTCCAAAATTTCGAAATTCCAAATAAAATGCATTGCAAATACTAAGAATGTAAAGAATTGCATTTTGTCGATTTTTTATATGAAATTTGTTTTATAGTGAAACCATGTTAATTGTTTATCGTAAATATTGTATTTGTAAATAAATACAAACACACACAAATAAATAAATTAAGGTAGAAGCCGCGTGTGTCGAGTAATCAATGATAATATTCGTATGAAATTATAATTATATGAAACTTAGTTAAGTATGTAGAAGCTGCTTGGAATGTAAGCAGTACAATTATGGAGGAGTTTATTAAACTTTGACTGTTTATAATATTATTTTAGTTTTGGTCTCGCAACTTATGCAAATGCGGAATTGCAAATTTGTTAGGCACAAATAATCATTTTTATTGTGTATCAGATCTTTTTTGTTATGTGAATTGAATTGTACAGAATATGAATTCATGTGTACACTTGTTAATTCATTAATAATGAATTCATATTGTAAATCCTCACGTGATTTTTTGTCATGTTTTTTTTGTCTTTTACAACTTTAATTAATAATGCAGAAGGCATTTGAAGTTCAGTACCATCAAGTTATCTGATGAGTTCACTTCCATACGTAAAAATAGTAATGGCGCTGAACGTATTAATAATTAAAGATTAAGGGCTAGTGTTAGGATCTTCTTGTAAATGCCAGGATTAAAATTAATAAAGTTAAATAAAACAGGGCTGTGCAGAACTCTCCAACTGTTCACTGTTCTTGTGGTTGGCTAAAATTTTGATTTATCGAAATTGTGCAAAGGATGAATTTTAAATGGCGAGTTAGTGGTTAAATGTTGTGTCGTTGTCGTTAAATACATTGTAAGCAAAATGCTTGTGTCCCTTATTGCTGAATCCCGCCGCTGCGCCACATTCCGCTTTGCCACAATTTTATTATTTCATGTATAAATTAACAATATCCCCACTACCATTAAATATACGAAAATTTGGTAATATGTGTTTTAAGCATTTTTTTAATAAGCACAGTATTGCAGTAACACTTTTGTATATTTAAAGTTGATTAGCTCTTAGAATGTTTGTATAATATAATTAATATAATATAATATGTATAAAACAATATTGACAATTCTCTATTAACCTATTGTAAAATATGCATAACTTAAAGCAATTAGCCCGATGGGCGAGGCCTCTTAACAATATATTGAAGAGTATAGTGTTGTAGTGCGAAACTGTGTATGTGTTACTGTAAGGCCTCGAACTCCGGTACAATAAGATTTACAAAACTATACGTGGTAAAAGTCCGTAATTGAAATCTTGATAATTTATTAATTGTATACAGCGAAATGAACAGAATTCTTCACTCTTCCCGTATATCTGGTTGTCGTACTTTACAGTAACATTATATACTTAAAGTTGGATAAATAATGTTAATCTAATAGAATCTATGTAATGCGTATTATGTGGCATGTATAAAACATTACATATAATAACTTTCTATTAATTTAAAACAATACCATTTAAGAGAACCAGCTAGAATTTCTCATATTTAGGATCTTCCTGAACAAAGTAACCTCCCTCAATTTAGGTTCTTTGGAAATGAGAGATGGCAAAACTGCAGATTTATTATTCTGATAAGCTAGAACAGCATTTGTTCTGATAAATTACAACAGACGTTGTCAATCATTCAGATAACTAGATTTAGGACTGAGCTATTAAATGCTGAAATACTTCCACTTCTCACCTGTCTTCTGTGTGGTCATTTTGATTCACCGGTTGAGTTGGTGATTCTGGTAGACATCAAGGATGCCGCGGGCTATACCGCTGTTGTCCCTATACCCATTATTTTCAATATGAAACAACTTGAACAGTTGATTTATGATGCTCTGGTAAATTAGGAAATATCGGAAATAATAAAAGTGGAGAGTGGACTGCATTTCACCAGGAAGCAGACCAAGAGCGCCCTCTCTTCTATTGATGCATTGTGCTGACAAGGGTAAGGAGGTCGTCGTTAAGAAACTACCATTATTAATCAATACGTTTATTTTAAATTAAACACATATTTGTCAATTGCTACAGAGTGTTTTATAAGTTTCAAACATTGCACGTTCTAAGATGTACATCAATATGGAGTAACAGTAGATATGAATGGCACAACTATGGAAATGGCACCTACATAGAACATATTCTCGATTCGGTATCTGACATTGCCAAGAACTTATCTGTAATATATAATTTATTTTAATTCAATCAACAGATATAACATTAAATTTAAAATCTAGATTACAAAACGTTCTTCACAAGAATTCCTTTTACTTTATTCCTTATTAGCACACATATCTGTTACCAATATTTATGTTTAATCACAATACAAGGTCACTCGAGCACATTTTTTTGTCGAATTAAAATAACATCGTTTCGTTAAAAGACTACGAATATATTATTCTGATTAAAACATTTCATATTACAAAGGCAAAAGTTTCTAGTATCATTTGATACGTAATTCTACATTCTTTAATCCTTTGCGGTGTTCCATTATAGAAAAATTGCCTTGTTCCTTGCAACGAGACAAACTCCGCCTCTTACAAAGAGGTACCAGTGAGTTGCGCAAACGCCGGGACGAATATCAAAAGCAATTCGTGCACAAATGACCGACCTTTTGCGTACATACACATTTATTAGCTCTTTTAGGTGTCGTCTCAATGCGTACAAAACGTTCAAGAGAGTATTTAAAGTGGAACACCGCTAGATTACCCGATTGAATATGGAGGTATTCATCTTTGTTTAATAACTTCTATTTTCATGTTTTTCCGATTTTTTAAGTCTTAACTAGTCTTAGATTAACTTTTGTATTATTGCCCGCTTAAGAAACGACGATTCGATAAAATGCACAAGACTACCGAGATTTTTAATTTTAATTAAAAATAAGCTTTGCATCTTATTTTAGACACCAGTTAAAATTATTTATTCATATTTAATTCAATATAAAAGACGAAACGTCGCGTACATTATTAATAATAAAACTAGTCCATATTAATCCTTCTTTTGTCTTTGTCTTCGTAATTTCTACAATATTTTTTATTAATTAGCAAAAAGACCCCATTCTTAAAAAAAAATTTAATATAACATGTGCTATACTTTAAGTAATATTTAAATTTATTAAGATTGTTCTCTATTTTTCAACTGAAATATTAGAAAATATATCATTCGCTAAATATCGTGTCCATACTTCTATTTTAATATCTTAATATGGCATTTTCATTACAATCAATATATGATTTTATCATTTTTAATAAAAAGATAAATACTTTATTTATGATTTGTATGGACATTCCCGAATCATATTGGACAATACCATAGTTCAACCTTACCTAATTTTTTCTTTTGCATATTGTAACACTCCATATTGCATAAACCTTTATAAAAATATTTTTAACAACATCTTATTAAGTAGATAGTAGATTATTTTTTATGAAAATTTAGATTTTCGATAACACAATACCTTCAAGGCAAGAGGTACAAGTAATCCTTTAAGAAAATTGAAGGTAATGCAATACCATTTCTTACAAACTAGTCTTTATTTTGGATTAAAAAAATATTTACATATTAATAGTTTTCGGCACTGAAAGATATTTAGAAAATGTTAAATACTCCATCACGCCAAATACATCTTCCATTTTTGTACACTACAAATTCGTAATGTTTGTAAAAATCCATCAATCACCATTTACTATATACATCCCTACTGGGGGCTCGGAGCCTATCCTGAGTTAGGGTGACATCAAAAAATACTAATTATAAATCTACATGTTAACACGATATTTCACTTTAAGATACAAGTTTCGAAGACTAGGAGCGGAATGAGACAGAAACTAGACCAATCGTACAAGGATCGATACCAACATCGAAAAAACTGTCGCAGACCATCCCTTCAACGACCACAATCGAACAGCATTGTTTGCAGGTATTTGTAGATGCCGATAAGTGATCTACAAACATTTTTAATCCTTGAAACACAGAAAGTTCGGTCTAGCTATCGCAAATACCTTAAAAAGTGTTTAGGGTACTTTGGCACACCCTATGCGATAAGCCTCTAGACAAAGTTCAATTATTTAAGTAACTAGATTACTAATGTTAAATCAACGATAAAAGTATGAAAAGACTGCCAATGCTTTACATTGGAGTGGCAACGATTACAAAAAAAATAACTCTTTTGTCTTATCGCATTTCAAAAATGCTACTAAATATTAATCATACATATATCACCGCTGCCTTTAACACTCCTATAAGGTAACACTATTCTGTGCACCATTAAACATTACCACAAACTACTTTAAATTATTACATACTTAATTTATATAGAACGTGTTTTAAAATGGCTACTGCTACATGTTCTCATGCCAAAAATATTTATGTACAAAGATTTTTGTCAATTTGCTTAAACATGCAAATGTAATTTCTATTTTATATACATCAATTGAGAAAATATTTTTATTCTATAACCATTATATGATTTTGTCATATTTTAGGTAACGTAACATTAAAAATCTTAGGTTAATTTCGAAATCTTCTCACAATGTAGATAGATATTACAGATAATAAAATTGTAAGTTTTGGATATGTTTACATTATATTACAAAAATTATAATTTTGGTTTGGTAAGTGTAACTTCTCAAACAGAGTTTAAAATTTACATATTAATATGTACATTAAAGTGTAGAAACACATCTGTTATAGATGTATTAGAAAATATTAAGGGCAAGATTAATACATCAACAGTTATTACATTAAAAAGTCCACGAATAAAACTAACGTCAAGTCACGTACATCATTTAAAAAATTAAAAATACACATATTTGAAAAAAAAACACTGACTACGATAAACTTTTACAAGCATTAGAATTATAAAATACTTAACCAACATTTTATATTAATTAAAACGATAGAAACTTGTGGACAAGACTGCATCCACTGTATAAAATAAATGACAATGTTAAAAACATGCACTGTTCGGATCGTTGTAAGAATTTAAAAATGTAATACTTACAGTACAAACGTTGAAGACAAGCAAATCGATAACGTTAACAGAAATCAATACTGAATCGCAACGATGCACTGAATGTCATTTAAATCGAATTAACGCTGTTTTTTGCAATCATTGTTTGCATTTGCGTTAGTATCACTTTTTAACGTGACTGGGGTTCGCCGTGGGGCGTACTGTATGATTCATCTGGCGCTTGCGTTCGATTCGGCCTCCGGCAGGTCATGGTACTCATGGAAGCAGGGTACAATGCAGAGGTTGGTGCGGCATTCGGGGCAATGGTACTGTGTCTTGCGGCGCAGGATTCTGCCGCACTCGTCGACGGTGTTCCAGCAGAAGTTGCAGCTGAGAGGGGGGCCATCACGCACCGCAGGTGTGTGGCTCGCGCGCTGCGTCTGAACGCCGCCCTCACCCATTTGCATATCGAACGACGTTGCAGTCGAAGTTGCGGTTGATGACTGACGATCAACTAAACGTATCAGCAGCGAACCAACCTCACGTTCCTGTGGCTTCAAACGCCGGCTCTAGTAAATAGATAAAAATATAAATACACAACGGAAATAAGATAAAAAGTACTAAATGTTTGCCAGGCATTTTACACTACATGTGGTTACAATAAAGGCTTGCCATCGACATATTATAATATCCCCTAAAATAATTTCTGTTAAGTAAATATGTGTATCAACGTATAAGTATGTCACAGAGATGTGTGAATTGTTATTTATTTATTAAAAAATGTAGACATTTAATAATTACTGTTGTAATGATTAAATATCTAAATTTTTTTGTGAATGGTTAGTTGATGAAGTACCCACCTTGTTAGAGGTGTATTGAGGGTAGGACTCATGTTTCTGCAACACCGGCAGGGCCGCGAGAGGCGCAGGTTCAGACATTTGCTTCCTCATTTCACGTTCGTCGGGGACTCGGCTTTGACGCTTTGAGAACTTCGAGCGACGCAAGCGTAGACTCGATTCAGAAGAAAACGCATCTGAGAAATTATTGATCTTATAATAAACTAGCTAAACCCGACAAACATTGATACACTACAGATTAAACCTTCATTAATTACAAAACAATTCAGAAGATGTAAGCAAAGTTAAAAGTTATATCAAAATGTGGACAGTGGATTAGTGAGGCATGGGGACAAACATCATTCATAAAATTTAGATACAAAAAAAGTGATAATTGCACCGAAAACGCCTTATCTCATTTGAGTATAATTAGTCGATTTTCTGTTACTCTTTACTGAATTAAATTGTGTAGACCCTAAAGATCTACCTATCAGAAAATAACGTGCAAAATTAAGTAAAAACATCGTAGCTATTATTGGAAACTACTGGATTTAAAAAGAAAATAAAAAAGCGGTAATTTTAAAAAACATTGTATTTTAATAGTCATTAGAAAAATTGCATCTGTGAGAATTAAAAAAAATGAAATTTTTACATTCTTCGTTATTATTCAGTAAACGTTTAGTATCAATATAATTATACAGTACATTACAAGTAACTTGTTCTTCTACATTTATACATACACCTATATACATATTGAAATCACCTTATTCAATAACCGCTATGATGTTTAGTTATCGTTACATACAATGTCCATTACGATGTATACAGATATAACCCTAATTAACATAAGTCTACATCAGCTAAACTACCTAAGATATTAATTTCACACTAACCTCTAAAAGTTGCCATTCGGCTACCAAAAAATGATATATAATACTGTCAGTACAATCACTCTATCATACTAAAAATAACTGGTAAAACATTTATATAAGTACAAAAGAGGCATTTCAAATTGTAGAAAATAAATAAATGTTATATTTAAGAGTGCGTTCTCATTAGAAGTTTGTGTTGTAAACATTGTAAAATCAGTCAAAAATAAAAGAGATCTTTGCATAAGTAATATTATAAAGTCGATGTATCAACTAAGAAAATAATACTAATTGTAAAAACAATCATACGTGACTATTATTAATTACATTTTAGACGTTACGATTTGCATTTTTATCACCTGTTACTGCGTATGTTATTGCTACAGTACAATAACTCTAATGTACAAACTATCATGATATATATTGGGCATTCAGTTCTACCCTGTCAAGCAAACTATTTTTAACTATTGCTTTTGGTAATTACCTTAATTGAAACTTGTACATCTAACAGTCAATTTAAAAGTAAACACTGAGATTTTTTTTAATAAAAAAATAAACGTTTACAAAAAATGAAGAAAATTAACACGATATACTAATAAGATGTACTTTATTATTACAATATAGTAAGAATCCATGGTTTTAGATGCTTTCGTCTTCATTTTACGGAAAAGCATAGTATGCTTGAGTAAATTTCATAAACTACAATTTGGTATGTGTTAAAAAAATGATAAATTTGGACTGAAGTAAATTTGCTTTATAACCCTCATTAATAACCTTCATTTACTACATTATTTCGCATTATGTCAATTGTATGTATTTCGATATCATATTGTGAGTAAAAATAATTATTAATTTCGTCATTATAGAAAATTAATTTATAGCTTGTCAATTTAAATTATTGCGATATGTACAATATTAATGTTAAAAATGTATATACGATTACATAGGTAAAGTCTGTCCAAATAATGCAATAGCCTAACCTATAAAAGTACAGTAAAGTTATCTTAAAAGCCTAAAATGTAAATGCAAGTGCCGGTAATCATAACAAAAGGAAGGAATTGTAAAATATTGGTAAAAAGCGGAATCCATTATTTGCATAATTATATTCATTGGAAGATTTTGTTGAAAATCGTATGTTTTCTTATTATATAGTATTATAAAATACGTAAATAATAATTTCCGTTTGCAAAATAAATTATGATTGAATTTCATTGCTATTTTTGTTGCACTACATACAATGTATGTAGAAGAAAGCAATCAATATCGACTACACTATTTTAAAACAAATAGTTTTAATGATTCTAACAAAACATAGACAAACCTGTAAGTTTCTTACTTCTACATTCATTGTATGATAATGTATAAAGGATGTTATAGTTAACATAGGTAAAAACAATGTTAGCCATGATTTCATAAAAATAATCGAAATGTGATCTCATTTTTGTGTATAAAAATAATTGTTCATAGAAATCACTGAATTGTTCATCATATTAGTCATCTAAATGCTATTACAATGATTATATATTCGAGGGCAATAATAAATGCAATAAAAGGACATCACAAATACTTATAAAATTAAAAGTAAAAAAACTTACCATACTAAAGAAAAAAAGAGGTAAGGCTATTTTTGTAAATGTTCCATATTTTAAGTGACTTACTTATGGAGGTAGTTTAAAATCAAAACATCCTTACCTACCAGTCATGCATTCAATATAAAATGTAATGAAAAGATATCCTGTGATTGAGAACAGTTCTACATGACATTATGTACAAAAAAATCATCACTGTTACAACCTAGAAGGATTTAGTATAAAAAAGCTGAATTTTACATTTTTCGTCAATTATCATAACTTAAATAGCTACTGAGATCTAAACATAAATTACTGATTATGGCAAATATACGCCCGTCTCGTGGACATTATAAGGTCCAGTATCACATTCATTTTAATATAATTAACTTTAAGGGTTATATGTTAAATGTATATAGTAATACTGGACGCTGAGGGTAACATTATTTACAGAGGCATGTGCATGTAGAGATCGTAGCAGGGTTGGGGCGCGAGGGGCGCTAGGGGTGCGAGAGGCGCGAGGGGTGCGGGCGGCGCGGGGGGTGCGGGGGGCGCAGTGCCCACCTCCGCACCCTGCCACTCGTGTCACAAGGAGAATGATTCATCACCCCCCGGCCCGCAAGCCGCGTTCTATTGAATCGAATTAAAGTTCATCCCGAGAATGTTCAAGGGAGAATGGTGGGTAACACCCTGCAGGGGGAAGTCCAAAGGTCGGGAGTCAATGAAACCCACTGGTACGGAATGCGGCGGGCATATTAAAGCCATCTGTTGATCCTGTTGCTGAACTTCTTCCTTTGGTTCTGGCGGCGGAGTGGTGTGCTCGCGTTTTATCCTGTTCTTAATACTAGGCCGGTTGTTGGGATATCCCTTCTTCTTGTACTCGAGCCATAGTGTCCTATTGTTCACTCCGAACATTCGTGCCGCTTTACAGAAACCAATGCCGCCGAAACGGACAGCTTCTAGTGCCCTCTGGAAGTTCTCTTCGGACTGTGGGTTTGTTGTGCGACGTCGTTTGGGCTGAGTTTGTGGCACCACTTCTTGTGCGGTTTGTGCTTCTGGGAAACAGCTTGGTCCCGGTGAGGGTCCGGTCACTCCGAGCCCTTGGCCGTAGTCGTTCATATCAGGGTCATTCATATGCGGGTTGATGACATTGTTCATGTATATGCTGTGGTCAGGTTGCAGACCGCCGCCGCCGCCGCCGACGCACGCGTTCGAGTATCGAGGGTATGTGTGCTCCATCATACTCCATTGGCCTCCTGGGAAGAGAGATAAATGATTTTGTAAAACATTACTACGATTTTATTATAAAGTTAAATATATAAACAAGTAATTCATTTCAATATACATTTCATTGATCTCCCTTCCCTGAAAATAAAGATTTGCCCAAACATTGATAAATTAATTTACTACAAAAATATAATTTTGTTAAGATAATTCAAAATTAATTGAGATTTAGAGGCAGAAGTTGAAAAACTCGTTATTTAAATGTTTAATTTGTATGGTGTTATTTATTTACTAAGAAATGCTAAATCAAATGTCTTAAATAAAAAAAAATTAACATTGATAATAAACTAAATAAAACTTTACTTAAAACATAAAGGAAACTGGGAATTGATAGGAGTATAATTCAAAAACGCATTTTAAATTTAACTTTATTAAAATACTTTCAGTTATAATAATGCCACCATAGTTGAAATTGTGTTGAATTGTTTTTCTTTTTTCTTTGTATAATTGCATGTCAGTTATTTCATTATCTCCACATACTCTATGAAACATTGATTTCTTGCTGTAAATGGTCTAAGGTCCACTTGGATTTCTAGTTTTAGAAATAGCTTTTAAAATCGCTTCATAACTTCATGACATCACCTGGAACAAAGAAATAAAGAATGATAAAGAACAATCATCAAACTGCAGCACTATTATAGTTACATTCATTATAGGTGTAATTTATTATTTAACAACAAAAATAAGATACTTACCTCTCTCACTTAATTATTTGTATCAACCAAACATTGATACAAACATGGAAAGTTTTATTAACTAAATATTTCATTTCCAATATTCAATTGTTATCAGCTACTAAGTTCACAATGAGGAACTTAAAGCCTACCGTAAATTAGGGTTGAAGACCTTAATCAACCACTCCGAAACCTGCATGTTGACTTCAATTATTTTGAATTTCTTCACAGATATGTGGAGCTTGCATAACTATGTTGCCTTTCACTGTTAGAATATGTACATATGAAAATCTAAAATACCTTAGTATGTAAGGTTCAAACCCAAGAGCCATTACAAAACAAGTGATGAACCCTCAAACCCCAGACCTTCTATGAAGCTGTTTGAATCAAAACTGATTATACTGCTTATTTAAATTGACAAGCGGTACTTTAAAACATTGCTATTGTTACCCACAGATAAATTACCTTTGTAATGGTGAAAGAAATTTCAAAATCGGCCCAGTATTTTTTACGTTATTTAAATACATACAATAATTGATAAAGACAAATCTTTCCACTTGTATATTAGTATAGCTAATATTAGTATAGCTAGAGATAAGAAAATAAACTTTTCAATCCACCTCTTTTGTAAATATTTATATAAAAAGAGTGCAATATAAATGCTTACCTTCAAAAGCTTCTTAAAATGTATGGTCAATAAATCACAGATTGAAAATTATCACATATTTAATATAATCAGAAATTTTTAGGTTATATCTCACGGTACTTTTAAAGTAAGTTCAATTTGCTGTTATAATTAAATTTCAAGGTTATTTATTGTTGGAATTTCTTTGTAATATAATTTTTAATTCTTATTTAAAACAATATGAAATGGACAAACCTTGTGGAATAATAGCTGAATTGTTATCCAACGACAACTGGTCCACATGCAGGCTGTGTTGATCAGTCGGCTGCAAAAGTTATTTACAATATTTAAGGACAAGAATATATCACACCCAAGTCTCAATGAGGTAAGCAGAGATCATTATCTTTCTTTCGTTGCAGTCCTTGCATCCTTCACCTCTTACACATTCATACATCTGGTTTCTGATAACCAATGAGAATGCACATGTGTTTTAAAGAGAAAGAACTATGACCAGCCCAGGAGATTTTTATTTATTTACATATCTGAGCTAGTGACGATGTTTAGACTGATATAAAATAATTCTACAACTAAAATAAAAAAAAAAAACTTTAGTTTGACACTAAATAAAGGTGGTTAATTTAATTTATAACAATAATACTTAGTTTAAAAATATACTTTAGATTTCATTGAGTAAAGTATTAATTATAATAGTTTTTATCAAAATAAAATCACAAACCTGTTGTACATTCTCCATTTGCTCATCTTGGAAATCCCTCATGCGTCTTTGTTGCGGCACACTGCTCAAGGTGATTGAATCTCCTCGCACTAAATCAACAGACTGTCCCGGTTCATCATTTCTATTTTCTTCCGGTACCATGTTCAAAGATGTTGAACCAGTTGAACTCTTTCGTCGTCTGTGAACAATAATATTTATTGTAAATAATGAAACATTGTCCCTTCCTTTTACTTAACCTTGATGAATTTATTGGTATACTATCATGTATTACTTGTGATATGTTTATTTTTTACAGAATAACTAATATGAAGACAAATGGCAGCTATTCTGCATCAAACAATAAAGAAATGGCGTAAATCGTATCATAAATCGTTATTGATGTACATACACAAAAAAATTGATATTGAGAACCTCCTCCTTTTTGAAGTTGGTTAAAACTTACATCCATGTAATAAATTCATGTCATTTTCAGTTAAATTAAGAAGTATACATTAAAACAGTATGACTTCATGGCAATGGTAGTTTTTATTTATTGTTATTTACTATTCATAATATATATTTTAAAAAGTTACTACTCAGTATAATTTGCACTACTGCAAAATGTGTTTGTAAAATGGTTAACATACCACTCTTATTACAATAATACTTGATAGCCATTTCAATAATAAATGTACTTCATAATTCCTCTATACTTAATAGTAACACATTTTCATTATTCCCTATATCTTTTAAGAGAAATAAGAGTTGACACTCCGGAAACATATTCTTATATATTGGCAATGCAATTGGAAACAAAAAATTATACACAGCATATTGTCTGGACTGAAGATATTTAAATCTTTATAACTCCATTCCTGTATAAATTCTGACATTAACATATTGGGTCAACTGAAAGACGAACAGAGGTTGATAAGAGGACATATACTGACATTTTAAAGTACAGAATAAAAATGATCTTCCACAGTTTTTATATGCAATACAGATACTGTACAGTAACCATATTTGCCATTATTCTATAAGGCATTATATTCCATGTTAAATTAATGCTTCAATCATGTAAATACACAAACAAAGTAAATCATATATCATTTCATATGATACCATATCATTAACTAAAAACAAATGAGATAAAACCATAAAGATATATGAATTAACTAACTAATAAACTAACCTTCTACGTTTGTTTGAAGGCGAGGCAGCCGGTGAAGATGAGTGTCTTTGGGAGTCTATTGAGTCACCTGGGGACTGGAAGTCTGCAGAAGTCCCCTGGGAACGCGTCAGAGAGGTGGATTCTGGCATTTCTGTGAGCCCTTTGATTTTCAAGAGCTTTGCTGTATCAAGTACCTGTCAAGAGAAACCAAAGCGTTGTATTCTTATTAGATCTGTTAATAATAGAAAAACAACTTTACAATATATAATTTACTATTATTTAATCTAACAATAGCTTACTTGTGGTAGTTGTTCTTCGGTTACATTTACTTCACCATAGTACATAAAGTCTACCATGGTACGAAGGTCAGAATATGAGACATCTTTAAGAATCACAATTGGATGCCTTGAAGGATTGTCAACTAAAACAGCCTGAAAAGACAATACATGATACAATTAAATGAAACATGTAAACAGTGTGTCATACTTGATAAGAGTTAACTTATGTTTATATAACATTTACAACTGACAAAGAAGATTAAGTAGGCTATTTACCTGAAAATAAGTACTGCAAGCAGACAACACCACTTTATGTGCTTTTAAATGCTTGCCCTCTGCAGCCAATGTCACATCTACGAGGGTTTGTGTATTCAACAATGTAGTAAACATTGATATGAAGTTAGGTTGATGGTTATTCCAACGCAAGCTGTACTGTTGCGACATTCTAACTATCTGAAACAATACAATAAGAATAAAACTTTTACTTGAGCATGGATTAAGTTAAAATAATTTATTAGATGAAAGTTAAATTTCAGAAGAAAAGGATAGGAAAGGTGATTTTGACAATAAATGACAATGTTTAAATGGATCTGTATTTAATTTGTATGTAGTCATCATATGATACTAACCTTTTATATTATTTGTTGCTTTTATGAATCAGGCACCTTACTGAAAAAAAAATGGGGTAACTGTTAATACTAACATCAATTCATAAAAACATAGCAGTGATACATTATAAATATAGTTCGCTCATGCACAAAATGCCTTTTTGAAATATTCACAATAGCATGTGCGCGCACGCAACAATTAATATAATAACCTGAATTTCTTCAACAGTTGCAATATTCAAAATTTTACATAATGTGCATGCTCATTACATTGTTTTTCAACCAATGGTAGACCCAATTTAATATATTTTTTATATATCCAGAGTTTTACTTTTGTAATTATAGACATAGTAGCTTTCGCCCGCGAGTCCCTCTGCATGGATTTAAAAATACTAAGTAGCCTATGTGTTTTTCCAGACTTGACTTTTCATCAATGCCATTCAGCTGTTTAGGCTACAAATTCTAACAAACATCCATCCATCCATCTAAACTTTCGCATATTAGTAAGATTAGATGCTGTTAATTTTGATTTCAACATTTCATATTGTAATGCCACATCAAACCGTAGAACTGCTTCAACCATAAATCTTAATTTAAAATACAAATAAATAGTAAGGCTATATGTTTTTGTCTTTTAAGTATTTAAGCAATTCATAAACATTTGGTAATTTCGTGATAGAAAAATTCGCATATTTGCATATAACTTGTCAAAAACTTGAATAAGTTTATTTGTTATGGTAACATGTAGAGCAAATGGCAAATAAAGAAATCGAATATCTGAAAATCTTCTAAAATTATTTTTAAACTAAGAAAATGTAAATAATTTCAATACGAAAATGTGCTATAACCATTAGGGAAATAAATGTTTCACTCAAACATTATTCAACTTTGTGTTTATTGTTTACAAAGATAGCAAATAAAATTCGCAATAGAATGCAATCAGCATTTTATATAATTACTCATTAATGAATGTCATATGAAGATGGTAGACTTTGTTATACAACTATGTATCAACAAATGACTTATAATAATAACAAATATTTAAACATTTTCACACAGCTAACCATTTAATTAAGAATATTAGACATTACAAACTTATTTACCTTAGCACTAAATCTTCAACACAGAACACAAGCTACCACGATCAATCTACGCAAGGAACGACCAATGCGCAACAAAAAAAATAAATTGAAAAACACTTCTTACACTGGATGAAAATGTGAATATTTTTAAAGGATCACATCAGTTATAGAATTCATATTCAATTTTATGTACATACTCAAATACGAAAAAAAAAAGAGTCCAATCCTTGAATAGTGATGAGGCCACCCGTAAAAATGACATCAATCAATAACAATGCAAAGTCGAAACATGTCACTTATTGCAATTATACTTAAAACTTACCCATGCTCTATTTTTTATAACTTATAGCCTTTTTATTACACTTTCAGCAAGAATTTTAAGTAAATAATTATCACTTCAACCCACGCTAACAATCTAACAATACCAGCAAAACCCACGCCGATCAGTGTTGCCACTTAAAATAAGTAAAATAAGTTCTACCATTCATTATTTCCGTATTCATAAACTACTAATCTACAAAAAATCTCTGGGATTAAGAATTTATACACTAAAAGCCTGTTTATTTTTCTCTTTCTACCTGAAAGTCGGAAATTAATCATATAAACCTATGGTGAATTTGACAGAGTCCAACGGTTATTATTTTACCACTTGTGTCTCTTGTATAGAAATACATTTATCGCCATAGCCCTTCACAGTTGTGGCCATAAGCCGAAGTAAACTTTCGGTCCACCCTAAATTCTTGTACATTGTTTCCTGTTTGTATAATGAAAAAATAACTTATTTTATGAGATATCCGAAATAAAATTAACTAAATGAATCTTAAATAGATTGTTTGCTGGACTTTAACTATTTTATTACTTTAAAATGGTAGTAGTACTTTGTAGACTATAAAGTATATAAAACGCATTTTTTAGTATAATAGTCTTATAGTTATTAATCCTATGAACATAATAAAAAAATGAGAAAAACGTCAAACAGAAAACATACTTTTCTACGTGATCTCACTTTGTCTTTATTAATTTAGTTTTAAAAAAAAGCGTAGTTAGACAAGGACGCCGAATAGTTGATATTTATATACCTGTAATAGACCTGTAAAATTAATAACCCTTAAAATGCTAATAGTACATTGTTTATAATAAATTATAGTAACTCAAATGATTTTGATTACTTTCTGATTTCATAGAAATTAATTTCGTTATGAACTAGCCCGCGATTTTGTCCGCGTGAAATTAAATATAAAAAATAGCATATGTTTCTAACGGATAAAATACCTTTCAAATGCAGAAGGTTTTTTTTTAAACTATCCAGTAGTTTTTACGTGAATCAAATATTAGTTGCAGATGTCCATGGGCGTACGATCAAGTAGAATAACGCGATCCGCTGCGCGTTTACCCCTTCTACTATAAAATACACACAAAAATACAAATCTTTTCTCTTAATGATATAAGTATAGAAAAATGCAAGACAAATAACAAATAAAAAATATTTAACATCCATTGTAGTCATTAAAAGGGGGGCCGTAACTGTACCAGAGGTGGACCATAACTGTTTTGAGTGGACTGAAACTCTGTTTATAGGGGTTAATTAACTATAATTTTTTATGTTTTTTTAAGTACACAATATAACAATTCATATGCAAATAAAATATCTAAATTTATTATAATCATATTTTCATTTATCTTAATTCCCAAAAAAGATTATTAATTGTGACAAAGAGTATTGTGACTCAATCCGAAAAGTGGACTGTAACTATCTGATCTGATCTCCCTGTTAAAATATCGATCTTTAACTAGCTATAACGCCCATTGCGAAAAGATATTCGAGACCTTCGGTGAAATATATTATTCCTGTAAGTAAAAGTCCAATTATTTTTTTGAACATGTTTTGAACTAATTATCGTTTTATATACCAAAGATTTATATGAAATAGCACATAAAATTACTTGTTTATCTATATGCAGCCTAATTCATGTATTTAAAATATTTCCTGAAATTAATTTCTTGTCATTATCAGTCGTAGAACGGAATGTAAATAAGAATACGACATTTGTGTTTTTTCTGTCCTTGTAAATAAAACCGTAATATTTATAAATTTTGCGAAGATCAAAGTCTAAAATAAAGAAAATCATCTTTGGCAGGTAAGGTTTTTTATATGTCTGGTTTGTATATAACAAAAAGCTGAGCATTTAGGTGTTAATAATTAAGAAATTTGTATGTTGTGACACATAGAAGAGATATGTAATTACGATAAAGTAGTAATTAATTTTGGTTTAAAAAAAATGTAATGAGTTTTATTTGTTAGTTTATCAATAATGCAGTACTACCATTCCCCAGAAAAGCGCGTTGTATACTTATAGATATGACCTTCAAGACTTGGAAGGTCAAAACAATGTTTATATAATTTGAGTAGTATTCTTTTGTTTTATCAGTGGCCGTTTGCAAGATCAGCGTCGTTATTCGTCCATTGTCCTTGTTTACTTGCTGGCTTCTATAGTCATAACATGCGGTGGTGTTAACACGTTATCACGTATTTCTTGTCCTCTTGCTATTTTTAGAGTTTAGATTGTAATAAAGTGTCTTCATTAAAGGTATTTACTGGCAGGATATACATAGCTTAATAATATTTTTGACCTACAGTATAGCGGAAAAGAGGTAAATTTTTATTTATTTTATGTTTGTAACATTAGATATTTGACAAAATAATATGACTGCAATCTGCTAGATTTTCAAAAATTTGCATCGTTATATTTTTAACAATTACGATAGTGAACTATGGTTAACTTACTGAGATTAACGCTCGGCCATTTACTTTATAGGGTATTCCACTCTTTTGTTTGGTACTTTGTATGTACCATCATGATAAGTTGCCATGCTAAATTGTACATTAGTGTAATTGTAATTTCTAGATACACAATTTATTACAGTTATGAGGTTTGTGAAATTTTAGTCCATAATGGTAATATCCTTTGTCTTAAAGATTGTAATTTTGGGGGATGTAAGTCAAAATTATTTTTTGGTAAATAACAAATAAATAGGTGGCACAGTAGGATGTATTGAGAAGATAGAAATTTCTTAATCAATATTTATGAAATAATGAAATTTTGAATACTTTAAAAATATTGTTACCTTCAATCATTTGTATAATTAAAAAATCCAACTCTTCCACTAGTAAAAATGATTTCTGATTATTTTTATTTGCATCAAAACATTTTGATGTAGGTTTTCACATGTTTTATGTAATACAAATATACTATTATTATTTTGCCTACCGTGTAGAACCCACAAGTGCAAAATAAAAAGAAAAAATTGTGTTCTTGTATGGTAAAAGTGCAAGTAATCTATTCTATTTTGCTTTACACATTAGTTCATTATCTTAATGGCCTTGTATAATTTCAGTTGATAACTGATATGCATGATAAACATAATTTTCATTAGATATTGTATTTTAAGAATATTACTATCTCTTTAACTAATGTCAGTCCACAAATATGTAATGATTTTATTGAAAATGCTATGAAATTGAAATAGATATAAAGATCTTGTGAGGAACTTGCAATTTAAAAGGAACAAAGGACAAAGGAAGGAAAATTCACTGATGAAACATAGAAATATAACTTTGTCTTGGTTGTAATCTATGAGCTGTTATTTATTCCTTTCTCAGTCATACTGTAGTCATGTAACATTTACCACTCTTAACTAGACTAACTCCAAGATGTTATGAGTGCGCACTAACTATCTGAGACTAAACTATCGCAATACTGTTTAGTCGCGGTTTGATTCCTATCAGCCTATATACATGATTGGTTAGACTACGCAATTTTAAGTTGTGTAATTAAACAGTTGTATTGGCTGCGAAAAAATCAACAATTGCACAACAGTTGTGCGATAGTTTAGTCAAAGGTGAGCGCCCGCACTTAAACACTGGCAGATAGCGACTGTATAGAGTATTAAGTTAGTTAGTTAAGTTTATAAAAAGGATTTATGTTGTTACAGTCTCGAGTGTAGCAACCATGAGTAAGCTGTGCAAACAAGTTTCGATAGAGTCGCCTGGACCCACACAAAAGGATTGTGTGTTCAGCTTCGATGTCCCGGTACCAGATGTACCGAAGAATGGAGCCAGGATCAGAGTGGCCTATGCCGGCGCATGCTATCGCGTCAGCCGCAACCGCTCTGCATCCGTGTGTAGTACATCCTCTGTTTCATCCGTTAGCAGCCTCACTGGTGAAATGGAAAGTTTAGGTATTCATTCCTCGACGCCCGCGAACGTAGGCTTTCGAGATGGGGCGCTATTTCCAGGCTATGAAGTAGCGGGTGTGGTGGACGAAGTTGGAGAAGGTGTTGACCCTAAAACTTACATCGCTCGAGGAACACGCATAGTGTTATATCCGTACGAAGGTGTGCCACACGGATATGCCGAATACATCGTTGTGCCTGACACCAAATGCCTTGTGCTGGTTCCGAGCGATCTCCCTTTGAGTGTGGCCGCCATGCTACCGACGGGTGCATTGCTTGCATGTAACACGGTGCAAACTGTAATGGATTCCTTGAAATCTGTGCTTGATGGCCCAGTAAAAAAAGATATGGGTACGCTATTGATAGTTGGCACTGGAGGATTGGCTTTATGGGCTTTGCGCTTAGCTCGCCATTATATCAATTTGAGCAGATATCATAAACGGATTCGTCTTTCCGTGGCGACTATCAAAGATGGTGGTTATACCATAGCTAGAGAAAGTGACCAGTGAGTATATCTTAAAGATTTTTATTATTTTACGATTTTTTTAGTACGCAATGTTTTTGTACCATATTATTTAATAATAACTGTCGCGTATATTTATAACATGAAACAAATATTGATATCGTCCACACTTGCCATTCAATCGTGTTTTTTATAGATATAGCTTGATTGCGATTGTCGCTGCGAACTACTCGAGTGAAGTCCTATTTATGTGTTGAAAATATAATAGATATTTAAAAAAATGATAATATAGTTGTGTACCTACATTATTTTGCGTCTAAAGTTTTTTATATTGGCAACTTGAGATGAGTTCGGTAATTCAACCGAAGATATATTTCTGTCTTATTTGGGGATAACTAAAGATTTGTTTTTTTTGTTTTAATGTAAAGAATCAAGGTTGTGCAGTGGAGCGAAGATCTGTACGAACGTCAGCTGATCGAGCGCACTCTTGACGCGTGCGGCGGTCCTGTCGACATCGTGCTTAACTTCGGTACCACTTCGAGGTCCCTGCACCGCTCGCTGCAATGCCTCGCTCCTGTATGTGGTTTTAAGATTTACATGAAAAAAAAACCTTCCTTAAAATACCCGCATGTTTTTGCTAATTGGTGTCTGGTGAGCTTATTGCTGGTGGATGATAAATTGCAATGGATGACCAGTCCTAAAGTTATATAATATATATAATCTTTATGTTATTTATATTTCCCGAACTCTGCACCTTGATCATTTTAATTAACACTAACTGTTGATACCTAGGGAGGAATGGTGCTCGTGACTGAGGAGGTCGGCGAAAAATTGATGCCGAAATTCGCGAAGAAAGCCGAAGAGATGAACGTCCGCATTGTCGTGGTGCCAAATGGATCCATTAGTCAACTGAGGGAATTAGTATTTATGGTCGCTCGTGGCGATGTAAGTATTCTATTTATTTACTTATATCAAATTTTCGTAGATAGGTAAGATACGCTTGTCAATGAGCTCTTAATTATGATAGGTTTCCAAACTAAATAGTTTGCTGTCTTTCATAATTATTACATTTTTTTAAAATAAGTTTACTTTGTGCTCGAACTTTTCATCAGCGCTCTAATGTTCTAGAACTCCGACGTTATTTCTCTACAGGACCAAGAATATAGGTTTCTGTATTTAAATTATTCAGAGACGTATTTTAAATAGGTCTTATATCATTATTTGTTAAGTAAAAAAGAGCTAACAATTTTTATCAGCGTATCATTTGAAGAAGAGTGTGTAGATTTATTAATGTATTATAAATGATATTTCTAAAACTTCGGTAGAAAATCAGTGATTTAACCCAACAAAATTCAATCAAGTATCATGAATGCCTTATTTAATTGGAATATATTCATATATTACCTGAGACAAGCAATAGTGAAAAGGCAATTTCGCAACCCTTAATACGAGGATTTTTAAAGCAGCGAACAAACATCTATCGTTGTGAGGCTGGCAGTTTAGGAAACTTTATTATAACTCTTTGGCAGTTAAGGAATTTGGCGTTCGGATTACTTTGTTTTTTTTTTTATCCATACATGTGTTCATTGGTTGTTAAGTAAATATAAAAAATATTACATGCAGTACAGATAGTATCTGGCTATTGAAAATTAGGTATATTGAGTGAAGAGGCATGATTGAAGAATAAATTGGACAATCGGTGTCGTCGAGGCTACAATTGATATTGCGGCCGCAATGATTTTGCATCGCTGATGGCGCATTGCTTTGCACTGCGAGACAGATTGTAATTTTTATTGGATGGGTCAACATCGATCATTCACCTCGATGTTGCGTTTTCGCCTTATTGTAGGACAGAGAAGGAAAATTGAAGAGGCAATGAAATTAATAGAACCAGATGAGGCTTAAGACACGTAACTACTGATGTGAGATTGTCGTTATATGGTTCTATTTAATATTGCTATGGTATCGAGTAAATCTCCATTAAACAAAAAATTAATTCTAATCATGGTCATATTTATTTCTTCTACAGTTCTATCTTTAAGAGCCCCTGCAAACTACAGACTTTATCGACTGATAGTTTAGTCTGTGGACCTCTTAAATGTAGTAGTATTTGTTAGGACGTTCAATACCACCGTCTTGACTTCACTTTCATAAAGTAGAATTGAAGGTATTACAGAAGCATGGGATTGTTTGTAGATCGAGCCGCCGCCGCACTCGGTGTTCCCAGCGGAGGAAGCTCAAGAAGTTGTTAGAAAACTATGCAACTCTGAAATCAAGGGACGCGCCATCTTGAAATTCTACGATGTGGAATAAACGATGACTAGTCTTTTCAAGTATTATTTAGTGGTGAAAACCAAATGTTTACTTTAAGCAGTATACTCAGCGCTTACAAGTTTAATCATATACTCATATATTGCTTCATTCATATAATCTCACAATTAGTATGTAGCATGTATAACATATTACATCTTCATATGTTATAAGTATCCTTTTCTCTTATCAATATGTCACGGAATTTAAGATTAATCTTACTGTGGCATGTACTTTATCATTTCGCCTATACGATCTGTGTTTACATACATATACGATATAATGATCGTGCGTAATATTTCATTATTGATATCTCATGTACGGACGTATAGGTAAATAACGAAGTTATTAATTTTCGTAAACACTATTGTTCGTCAACTATTCTTACGTTATTTCTACATGTATCCCATTTCATAATGATAGATTTTACTAAACAAGGTAATTAAAAATTTCTAAAAGATAAATTGATGAAAATTTCATACAATAACTTGCAATGATTGCACGAAAAATAAACTCTAATTAAGGCGATATCCAGATAATTTTAGATGTTTTTTCCTTAAATGATGACATATTCAAAGCTCAAAGTATCGTATTAGTAATTATTTTCCAAAAATAA
Source organism: Papilio polytes (assembly GCF_000836215.1). Classification (NCBI taxonomy): domain Eukaryota; kingdom Metazoa; phylum Arthropoda; class Insecta; order Lepidoptera; family Papilionidae; genus Papilio; species Papilio polytes. The sequence goes on from NW_013528493.1 coordinate 529,230, forward strand.
TTCAAAAACCTACAGTGTAATCATTTTGTATTAACTTGATAAATTTAACTATAAACTATAAGTATATTTTTAGATTTTACTCTTACTCCTATAAAACTTTGATACAATTTTCTTTTAGGCTACCTTTTTATTAGTGTTAGTTTCTCGAATAATAAAATCAACATTTGTATGGAAAAATATGTTATTCTTAAGTAATCACAATTCGTATGACATTTAGTATATTGTTCTTTAATATGAACAGTTTTTGAAGATGTTTCTTACACCATATACGTAACTTCTGTATAATTTGTAATATGGATATTAATTTTAATAATTTTATAAAATTGTCTACAGAACTCTCATAAAAACCCAATAATTTTGTATTTCCGGAATTATTTTGAATTCCATTTAAGTTTGTAATCTTTTATTAAATATCGAACACGCACAATAGTTATAGCTTTAAGTTGTGTTGCGACTCTTTTTTTGTTCAGTAAACATTTTTCATCTTTAATACCACGTAATAACCATTTAGCGTAAGTTTGAATTTCATCAGTAGATTTAAATAGTGTAACCTTATACGTATTAAAAATTAAAAACAAACTGTATTATTTTATCTAGTCAACTTTGTGTTTAACAAGTAAAACATATTTTTTTTTCGTGGCGTAATTAGTTCTGCTGACTTTAAAAATTGTCAAATTTAACCTGTTTATGGCTTCAACGTTGAAACCTTTTGAAAAAATATTTGCCTGATAACTATAACCTCAAAATGTATAAGAGATGTTTCCCACAGTTGGCAGATCTAATTATGTAGATTAGTGTTAATTTTGTCACAACCATTATGTTTAAGCTGTTTCAACTCTGACGTAATTGAGGTTTTGTATAATTTCATTTAAATAAAGATATCCAATTATCCTTATCCTTTGTATTTTTTAACCTCCTTGTACCATAAGTTATAAACCAATATGATAATAGAGAAACAATTAAAAGATGTAATAGCAATGGTTCAAGTATTATATTAAAACGCGGAATGAATTCAATCCCTAATTGTGCAATTTAATTTAATTATCTGAGGTCTGTTTTTAATTAGAGACTGAAATGACATTTCTTGGGTTTCTAGCTTTAATAGTGATGTGCTTTTATACGCCACTACCGGAAAAAACGTAAATAAAACAATATCGTTTTTGTATAAGTTATCATGGAAAATGTAATGATTCTTATTTAAAACGTAATAATACAAATTAGGCAAGTTTAAATAAATAAGTAAATTCTAGGGGAAAAGACATTTTAATGAATCAATAACAGGTATTGGTCGGAACCAAATACTATACGCCCGATGTCGGAATGGTATAATAATATAACAAGTAATATAATGACAAATTGTACGTGACAATGTATCGACACGGATAGATACAAACAAGTCGTTATTCCACTTAATATGGTATGTATAAGAGGTCTTTAAATTTTCGACGAATACAGAAAAAATGCCGTGCTATCAAAAATATTTATAACATCAATCTAAGCGCCTTTTAAAGATAAAAGTTGCGATTTAAAAAACCGGTCACAGGTACATCACTGCACAAAAGAAGCTGACATTTGGAAATTTGACATTTGCATGTGACAATTTAGTATCTCTGTTTCTCTCTCAGTAAGAAATAGAGTCTAAATTCCAATCAAAAATCGCTTCAGCTCGTAGCAAATCCAATCCAAAAATTAACTTTCATTTACATAAAATTATTTCAATGTTACATACAAATAAAACAAATCCAAAATTGGCATTTAATCTTAACAGCACAAACAAAACAAAAAGATTTGTATCTATTAACTAAAAGTTTGAATAAAAATGACAATAACAATAAACATTTAACTTATAAACTTAAACTATTAAGAAAACATGTATTTTTCCGCTTGTTCATTATCTACTTTTTCTAAAACCTGTGTTGTGGTTGACGGCTCGTCGATCGCTAAAGAGATATATGGACTTAATGCCTTTGTAGCGTTCGGGGTAAGATGCGACACCCTTCGCCGGTACACCATTCGCCGTGCCCCAGATGTCAATCACTGACCGAATTTCCTCGTTTATATCGGCATGGATGACAATTAGTACCGTAGATGCATCAATGCCGCCTTTCTTCACTTGCGCATTGGCTCCGCAAGATTTTATAGCGACGTTGTCGACATGCACATACTTGATAAGATAATTTGGAAAATAGTTTTCGTATACGTACATTTGTCCCTCGTGTACAGAAACTGGTCCGTTTTCTATAACAGCAGAGTCCAGATGTTTCAAGTTGTGTGACCATTTGCCAATTTCAAGCGCTGTTTTGGGATTTTTGCAAGCCAACTTTCCTCCGCTGCAATCGATTATAAGGACAAATAAGCATATTGCAATTCGATACATTTGTGTTATTAACGCGAGACGTTTCAGGTGCGCGTAAAATTTGCAACTACAATAGATGCCAAAATCTTTGTTTTATTGTTAACCATTGTTCGATACACAATTAACATGTACATGGTGCGGCGGTAATAAGACTGACCGTGACTAACTTAGCTGGCTGTGAATTCATCAAAGATGTAACGGCTTTCAATACAAACATTTTCGTTATAGGTCAATAATGGTTATTATTATTTACATTGCTTAAGAAAACATGAAATAAAAGTTTAATGTGTTGGTAATTGTTTAAAGTTTCGTCCATGACCGAGGGGACGACTAGGCTTTAATTACGCTGGCAAAGAATGAATTAGTTAATTTCTTATTATATTGTTTGAATTTCTTAACCGATGTCCAGGCCATGTAGCCTGTAATGATGTCATTATGTTGTTCGTTGCCATAAGAATGTCGGTTAAAAACGTCGTATGGGATTCCACAACAAACAAAAACACATTGTCATTTTCTGGTATTAAAGCCGGACCTGTAGATAACAAACACAATGCTTTACCACTGCTTCATAAAAGCTAAAATATAGTCTCATCGATAAAATAAAGTACTTATGTAGAACGTTTAAATATATTTGGTGGCTAACGCAGACTTGCGTATTGAACATCCCCTCCCCCGCATCCCGTACGCCCCGCTACAACAAAAATTGTTTTCTGTGCAGACACCTGCGATATTCCGAGTCGGCAAAATGTTTAAAAAATTAAACAAAAAATTAATAATTAAACTATTACGTAAAAAGAATTAAGAAATAAAACAAGTATGCTAATGCCACTTTTTATTGTCGAGAAATAATTCATTAGCGGGCGCTTAAAAATAAAATTTTTCTTCATTTTATATAATTTTAGTAAACAATAACATCTAAATAAAACTAATGGACTCGAAAATGTTACATAATGCGGTATTTATTATACATCTGAAACGACGGAAGGTTAAAAAAACTTTTAGTTGTCTCCTCAAAAATCTTTGGTGTACACTGATCCATATCTGTTATTCACCACATGAAGAAACTGAAAATTGTTACTAAAATAACACGACAATAATACAAATAATATCACTTTGACATATACTTTAAATTACTCCGAAACACCTCTTAATAGAAATACATTAAAAAATTGATCCGACGTGCACTTAGTACACGCGACGAACGTATTCATGGTAAAGTCCCGTAAGACGATAAACTCTTGTGATGATCACCTCTTGTTGTCTATTATACGTATATTATTGCTATCCTCATACATATTAGTACTCTTTTTTCATTTAACTACAACAAATAAAGTTGATATCCTTTCATTTTATTACATTAATGTTACATATTTCCTAAAATTTAAATTCATTGATACTTTTCGAATGGTAAAAAAACGTGTTTTCTATTTCATGGAGGAGTGTAGTCCGTCATAGTTTTATGAATGAAAATTAGTGGGAAAATTTGGGATAAAGTATTCGTAAGATCATGGATAAAATTTGTTTGAGATCCGTTTGTTTACGCACAAATGCCATATAAATTTTGTCAATATTTATACGAATATTTAAATTGTGCTAGAACTTCTGGAATTTGAAACTAGGACACTTGATATCCGTTTAGGGAGATTTACTTAGGATTATTTTATCAGAATTTTTGATGTATTACTAGTCTTATATTTAAATGTAAAAAGGACGGACTCGCCGATATGTCTTCCGGAACCAAATTTAAAATGGACATAATATTGTTTACTTGAAGATGCAAATTGTAGCGCAGATTGTTGATCAGTTTAAATGTAAATTTGAATTTAACTTATAAACTGAAAGAACAAAAATCGAGCTAAACTTTTAACTAAACTAAATTATACTATACAAATGCCGATTACATATAAAATTGATACATCATAGTTAGAAGCACTGAGATTCCAAACATTTTATGAATAATAAAATTCACGTGTAAATTAAATATAAAAGTTGTTAACACAATAAAACTGACATTGTTTAAAGAGATTAGAAAATAGATAATTTACATTAAAAACGTCAATTTAATTACTAAGACATGTATTTTTATATCTAAAATAGAACAATAATTCAATTTTTTAATTAAAAATGTTATTACACATAATAAAGATATACTTTAATACCATACAAAATTACAAATAAAATGTAGCAAAGTGATGATCGATTTTATGCACTAAGTAATTTTAAATTGTGCATTTGGAAGCCCTGCAAATAAGCAAATTAAATGTGATAACAAAAAAAGCGATAAACCAATTAATTCATATATGTATATGTATCACAAACAAACCTTGTTCCTAGCGATTCCTTAAGTACTAATAATTAAGTAATTTCAAAATTTAATTATCAATTTCATGGTTAATGTACATTTTTTGTAAATATTTAATATAATTTTGATATAAGGCATCACATTTAGAAATATAAATTTAATTATTACATTATATTTTGTCCTTTTTTTCAAATACATAATTTTGATTTCTTCACCATTTTAATGTTTTACATCAATAAGCTGCATTATAAACACATAAGTTATCTTTTAAAACCATTTTTACGTATCACATTTTATGGCATCAGAAAGATGCCACACGAACAGTGGCCATATCGCCCATTGGTTACAGAGGACAACGTACAACATAGCTTCTAGTAGAATGGTCTGTAAACCACCTTATAACACGTTTTACCATAGGGCAGAACCATAAATCGCGTTATGGGGTCCTTTAAAAATATTGTTGAGAATATTAGCGTTACAGGGGGTAATTTCTGCGTTATACGATTTATTGTACTTGTCGAAAGTGGCGCCACCATTCACTAAACGGTTAGTTTGCTCTACAGTGACGCGACGCACTGCTCGTGTGGTATCCCTCTATCAGATAAAACTTTTGTTAAATATCCCTTCCCGTATAAGATCGAATAAGATAGATTTCAGTCAAATCATTTTTCACTTATAAAAGGGCCTTACTATAATTTCATGCGTTAATAACAAACATGGAAATTGGACGGTTTGTTAGTTTACGTTTATAAAAACAACGAAAAGGTGAAATTATAAAAAAAATATATTAAAATATAGCTGATCAGTTTTCATTTCGATATTATAATTTTTTTCTAAACTGTAAAAAGGAATACCTACATAAATTAATTACATGTTTCAATTATCTCAGTAACTGTATGAAAATCGGAAATCATTGATTAATATTATATTCAGGCGATATAATATTAAATTAAATTTATATACAGTGTGTGGCAGTGTTATAAAATTTAAGGCACGTCTATTAATTTGTACTCGGGAAAAAGCTGAGTAGAGATATTTACATTATAGTATATTTAACAGGGCCTTACATTAGCTTTACTTACGTACATATATAACATTGTAACAAGATCTGCATAAAAGCATGGACAGTTCATATCTAGAGTTATTTAAACCGATTACAAAAGAGAAAGTGATAAATTGTCTTGTATATTTTTTACTCAATAATTTAGACAATTACAAACCGATCATTGGAAAAATTTTGTTGAAAATCTAGGAGTCTTGCAATTTGAGGCAATGTTGGTATTTATTTAAAATACGGACGGTTATTAAGGCTAAAATGGGCGGTCATTGGTGGATTACATCCTGAAGTACTAAACTAGGTAATGGATCAAACGCAATCCGCGCTACTATTTGACGATACAAGTGAGAATTGTTGAAGTTGACTGTGCGCAGAGCTGCTTACATATGTATAGTAGCTGCAGTGTACCGAGCTTCACCGCGTCTCCATCCCCATTGGGAAGGTCGATACTGTAAAATCATTAATATCAATTAATAAACAATAACAAAAATATAGCAAATTATTTATAATTAAGTAAATAAATATTTTGTATTTAATTTTTTCATCGTCTTTCTCCTTATCCTACCCCCGTAGAGTCAAAGCCACAGTTTTTTGTCCTCCACATAACACTATCATACGTCATCTCAGTCATCACTTCCTTTTTGATCATGTCACCTTTCACGCAATCCATCCATCTCTTTCTACCTCTACCTCTACCGGTGTACCCTTCCAAACTCATAAATAACTTTCTCAGATTATTGTTCTTTAAACATAGATAGTGTTAGTACATTCTAGATATTAAAACATTTTAAATTAAAAAAGGAGTTATTTCTAGTGATTTCTGACATCCTACGCCACGAAGTACTGTGTTTGAGCTTTATTATATTAGTACTAGCTTTCGCCCGCGATTCCGTCCGCGTGGTATTAAAAAAACAAAGGCAAGTATCCTATGTGTTCTTCCAGACTATGCTCTAAACCTGTGTCAAATTTCATGGAGATCCGTTGAGCCGTTTAGGCTACAAACGCTAACAAACATCCATCCATCCATCTAAACTTTCGCATTTATAATAATAGTAAGAAGTAAGATTAGTAAGTAGTATAGATTATACCTTAATAAGGAACTGTCCGCTGCGGGTGTGCGGGTTCTTGAACGCGTATAGTATCCAAGCGGCGAGACAGCATACGAGAGCTACGAGCACGAAGGCCGCGACAGCGCCCCCTACCGGCGACCGCTCCGCCGCGCCCACACCACTCGCCACACCCACACGCTCGCTACTCGTCTTATCCGCACCGGTGTGAACTGAAATACATTAATATCAAATTACAATCAACACTATAAACCAACTAGAAACCATGCCAAAGTGGCAATAGCCTAATGGTTTGGGGTACGGACTACCGATCTTAAGGTCGAGGGTTCGCAATCCCGCCAATCGACTATTCTCGTGAACCATATCCTAGCAAAAGCCTACACAACTTAGTTGAAATGGTTAAAACAAATATTAGTAAATTAACAAAAATCTACTAATATTTCTTAAAAAAAATACCTTAACTACAAAATACACTTAAGTACGTAAATTCTTAATTTTTTTTAGTTAAAACATGTTTTCACACAACTTTTGACATCTTTCTTTTACAATATCACTTCACATTACTTCATAATTATTACAAATTAACTTTTGCATCCACTCCGAAGGGTGGTATTACAAAATCTTATTTATTAATAATGTTTTTATGTGATTTTCTACACTATCAACTACATATATCAGTATGAAGTAAGATATCAATTTGGCCGCCATGTATGGAATTTGATGTATCCCTCTTTACTCGATTAAGGTTTTCAATCAATACAAAGAATAGGCGTAGCGAATTTTAAAAATAATCAATAAAAATCTCCGTTTGTCTATAACTTTAACACGAGGCAATATAGACTAAATGAACGAATGACAAGCCTTTCTTAAAAATCGTAAGCAATATTTAGTCATAATAGAACGCAAACAAGTCACTTGTTAGATGAGGATATATATAAATATAGTATTTACCTGTGCTAACAACAACTACAGAGTTGTTTTGTCCGTCAGTAGTGTAGGCTGTGTTGCTGTTGTCAGAGGGCGCGTTGATCGGTGCATGTGCGGGGCAAGACGATAAGTTCATCACAGGCTCTCTATCGCAATCTGGTGATGATTATAATATCGTTAAGAATAATTATATATAGCTACACTAATATTATAAAGAGGAACAATTTTGTATTTTTGTATGTATTGATATAACACAAAAGCTACGTTATCACGTTTTTTTTATTTCACGGGAAGAAATCACATATTACTTTGCAGGATGTCAATCACAGCATATTTTAAATAATTTCTAACTAAAAGCCCTACACTTATGACACGCTATAGGCTATACATGTTCGAGATATTTAATTTATGGGTTGAATAAATGTCTTCATGTTAATGGCGCAACACATATTGTCAACTTTATCCTCTTAAAGTAGTGTATAAAATCAAAATAAACTTACTTCTAACTATCCAATCTTGTTTGTTCCTGTCGGTGCCGCTTGAACATTTACGAATCTGTTCACACCATAGACACTGAAAAAGAATAATAATAAAATTACTAGCTTTCGCCCGCGAGTCCGTCCGCTTGGAATTAAAAAGAAAAGCAAGTAGCCTTTGTGTTATTCCAGACTATACTCTACAGGTATGCCAAAATCTATGGAGATCTGTTCAGCCGTTTAAGCTACAAACTCTAACAAATATCCATTGATACATCTAAACGTTATTTATCAGTTAGATTTGGTTAATATGTTATGCTTTAGATAGTTTTTATAAAAAAAAAAAGTTATTAACTAGGAAATATTTTTAAATATCCATTAGTAGTTATGACAAAGGTATTTAATCACCTGGAAGCCGGTGTTGTGGTTGGCGCAACTCTCGCATGTGTTGTACTGTATGCAGGTCGGCAGCGCTGTCAATTTCAATATTGTGTTGTTTGAAATCTCATGATTCTTGAAAGAGACGCGATGATACTCGTAGATTGTTTTATGTCTTACACCTGATAGAAAAGGAAACTGTTAAACATACTAATACAAGGGTTTTTTAATATCAGAAATTACCGAGAATGTTAAAAAATATTTTTATACTTTAAGAATTTGTTAGTTTAACAAAGAGAAAAAGGATGTAAGCGGGCGAGCAATGTACGGTTAATTACTTTATATAAAGTAAAATAAAATATAAATAAAATCTTCTAGGAATAGTTTATATCTATTTTGCTGAATCATTTAGTGGATTAAATTGAATACATTAAATAAAAAATGAAGCAACAAGAAATGAAAACACTGTTATCTAAATGGAAACATTACAGGAGATAACCTTTGCCAATGCCTTTGACAATGCAAGAGAAGTGTCTCTTGCATTGTAAACAGTAGACACTTCTTATTAATAAGATAACCGAAGACATTATATACAAGTAAATAATGTAAATAAGAATGTTTTAATTTATGATGAATAAGTTGTTATTGTTCTCTTTATGTAGGTTATTAATACATCTGTGCATTTGCTTTCATTGGCAGAAAAATTCCATTTAAATAAACCTTTAAAATTATTCATGGAAATTTTAATGATAAATAAAATAAATAAATAAAAGTTTTGTATTTACATCTTTGTAACGAAATAATAAATTTCTATGAAAGGAAATAACTTACTGAATAGGTATTTATCTTTTAAATAAGCATCGCTGATGCCAACTTTAACTGGATGCTCCTTATCGTTGATTTGCTGAACGGGTATTGGGATGTCTTTGTATGTGAATACAATATCTCCATTCTTGTTCAGAGTTGCTGCAAACGTGAATGTTTTTGTTGCATCTTCTTGCAGTGTCACATTCTCCCAGATCACGGTAAACTTTGTTCCTAAAACAACATACATTTTTACTGGTATTGTGAATTAAAAATAACTTCTATGTCACTCAATGTAAGAATAGAATTCAATATCAGGTTCACAACATTCGCACACTAAATATACCATAGTAAAATTGATCCTCTATAGTTGAGTCGTAAAGGTATATTTACAAGTAAGGACATTTTTTAAAGTCAATTCTGTCTAGTCTATCTATGCCATTTATTAGATAAGAATTTTTGTAATGTCGAAAAAATATTCAGGTGTATTTTTAAATGTGCAAGTATTGTTAATAACAACTATTTTCAAATTTTTGTCTGTGTTAATCTACGGAATGTACGATTCCACTATGACGGCACTTTTTATGAAGAGTAGTTAATTATTTCATGAGTAAAATATGCTGTTTTTCTTTTATTTCTCCATTATACTCAATATTACATACTCCATTTACCTATATCATCATCACCAGCTATATATCCCCACTTGTGGCTCGGAGCCTGCTCTAAGGAGTGTCTATATAGATGAATATTGCAAATTAGACTCACCGTCATCATACATTTTAACCATACTATCATTAGTAAGAGTGGTGTCGAAGTTAGCCATCAATGGTGCAATGTACTGCGTGGCAGCAAGCCAGTTGTGTACATGCTCGCCAGTGTAGATAAACCCGCCAGTTGCTACAGTTATATTCCGTATATCTTGACCGTAGAATGGAAAATCAAAACTCAACTTCAACGTCTGGAAAATAATTTTTAATTGACAATGTACCAGAAAATATACTTTGTTTGTATTTACTACATCTGGTTTATTTCAGGCATATAAGGTTTTTATTTACTGATGTCTGTCAAGAATAAATTAACATATTGAGTACTATTTAATAAAATATGATAACTTCATTACTTCGGCGAAGTTTTTAGCGAATAGCGCACTATCTGAACTGTCGTATTAATTGAATTTATATAGTTCACAATACTACAAGATTTTTTTGTAGGGTGGATAGTCGATGGTACTAAAAAAATCTTGTTCTAATCTGGTCAAGGTTGCAATTCTATTATTGTAAGAACATTAAACAGCGGAAGTTTCAAGCTGAAATGGATAGATAGATGGTACTTTACCGTGGCACGTCGATGCGAGTTACTGAGGACTTCGTGTATTTCAGGTTTACGTTCAGTGATGTTTGCCCAATATTCCTTCACATAGGACACATTGCCGATGAATGTGCTATTGTAGAACATGTGATTGTCCTGCGTACAAAAATAATAAACGATTATTACACATACTGAAACGATGATGACAAAGAGAATCAGAAGCAATTATAATTTAAACAACAATGTTATAAATACACAACGCACAGTATTGTGTTATAATAGCTGAATAATTATCAACGATATATATTTATTTGTGTATGTGCCTAAAACATACATTAAATTATCTTACTAATATTATAAACTAGCTTTCGCTCGCGACTCCGTCCGCGTGGAATTAAAAGAAACTAAGTAGTCTATGTGTTCTTCCAGACCACACTCAACATCTATGCCCAATTTCATCGAGGTCCGATTAGCCGCTTAGTGTACAAACTCTAACAAACATCTATCCAACCATCCATCCATCCATCCATCTAAACTTTCGCATTTGTAATATTAGTAAGATGTGTATGTACAGATGAATGGATGGATGAATGTTAAAAATAAGCCTAAACGGCCGAACGGATTTCGATGAAATTGGGCATAGATGTATAGGATAGTCTGGAAGAACACATAGACTATTAACTTTTGTTTCTTTTAATTCCACGCGGACGGAGTCGCGGGCGAAATCTAGTAATCCATATATTATAATTTTAAAGGATAAGTCAGTACTCACATAAACCAAACTGGTTAGATTGTGTTCAGCTTTAATCGTTTCAGGAGTTTCCCGAAACACATCAGAGGTATCTGTAAAGAAACGACACAAATATAGCTTTTATGGCATATATAGTATGTATCAAAATCAGTAATTGAGACTGAGGCACTACTTTGTACCTCAGAGTGCCATGATGATGTTAGAATTTTGTTTAATCTGGCAAGAGTATGTAAATGTTCCGATTATTATGTAATTGTACATTGTACAGTGAGACCATCATAATTCATCATCCACTAAATATTAAGGATAAAAAGTCAAGTCAAGCAATAAAAGGACAAATGTGAGTAAGTGCAAGAAACCTTTATGAAGATAGACGGCAACCGAGGAACCAGCCAATTAACGTCAAGCAAACATTCAATTTTAACATTTATCCCTAACATACATTTTAAAAGAGGATGCACTTATTTGTCTGGAACTGTCCGTCTGCATACCAACAGACGGATAACTAATGTTTGTAATAAATTATAACTATGCTCATATAAGATAAGTTTTCCTCTTTATAATATTAGTAAAGATAACACTGTTGGTTATTAAGATCTTTTTAGACGAACTTGAAAATTACTATCAGCATAAAATTGGCTCTTGAATGGTTAAATCCGGAACAATAATTTGTTCCGGTTTAAATCTAAAATTTTATATTTGTAATAATTGTACAGAAGTTTAATTTTTATTTGATGAATAATTAAGTAAATTCATATAGAAAGTTAAATATTAAGAAGTAAAAATTAAGTTAACTCTTGGTTTATGTCATGTTAGTATTACGATTACAAATAAAGTTTCTAACGTAACAATATTTAAGACTTACTAATGACCGCAGTTTATTTAGCTTAACGACTCATAGCACATTACACTAATTAAGTCGTATTTGAAATACGTCACGCCTTTTTTCCATAACAACTATATCATATGATAACATTATTTTATTTCATGCTCTCGAATACATAGATTTAAATAATAAGGCCAGTACTCAGGTTTACTTAAGAAAATTAATGCTTTCCATACATATGACAAATAATAATTTTATTACAATATATAACAGCGGGGAACGATTGCTAATTTTTTAATGATTGACTATTAAAGTTGCTAAAAAAAGATAATTTTTGAATGCTGGCAACATTTGAAAGTTTGAATTGGTATTGTAATGAGTTTTTTAGCAGACCCCTGATTGATTTGATATTTGTGATGGCGGTGATCAAATAAAAGACTGCAGTTGTCACTTGATGGTCGAGGGATGCGCTGTGGTTATGCGCACGAACAAAGTTAATTGTTTAATCCTTATAAATCTTTGGAATACAGTCAGTGTTGTGCACTTGTCACTAAATATTGAAGGACTGTGTTACTGATATTATTTTATTATCTCCGACCTTCGCACGACCATATTAGAGGATAAAAGTTACCCTATGATTTACCTTCGAAATTAACTTCTGCAAGTCGTTAGTCACTCCGACACATTTAATTAGCAAAATATTAAGATTATGATTACATTTACGAAAATCTATTTTTCACTATATCTATTTCAATATGTTTTATATATTACACCATATATCATACAATTTTGAGATGAACTCTTTTCGTCACATCAACATAAAATTAAAAGTGATATACTTACTATCGTCGGGTAGAAGCGGCTCACTCACTTTAGGCATATTCTCAGTGAGGTTAACGCGCAATATTCCACTGCCATTGACTCCCAACAACGGGATCCTTGTGACCGTAGCTTCAGATGGGGTAGAGGGCTCTGAAATACAGTTAAAGAAAGTTTGTCAGAACTAGCATTATTTAAAATTATAATTCGGCAATCTCTAATAAAAATAGAACATTGAACGAGGCCCCTGGTTCATTAAGAGGTGCCTTAGTGTTAATTTGATACCATTAAATTAATCATTGATCAACTCTTACTGCCACATGTACGCAATCATGAAATAGCTAGGAACATCAAGTTTTAGAGCCTAAGTGAATTGTTGAAAGAAATCGTGTCTATAAATTTTTGCGTAAATAAATAATAATCTAAGTTAATTTTAGTATTCTAAACAGATGAATTATTTAAGACTAGAAATATATCTAGGAACAGATCTATACGATGGAACTTCGAATTTATATTATGTTGCATTTCATTTCTCGATAAAGGTAGTATGTAATCAAGTTCAAAATATATTAAATACGATAAATGTAGCTTCCCTACATTTAAACGGGCCACGACTTTAATTAAACTTTGTTGAAAATTGAAAAACGGATTATCAAGTGCGACATAATCGTCATGATCGTGAAATAATTCGACAACATTGGTGGTTCTAGGCTTTTAAATAGAGTGCAGTAAAACAATAACATGAAAACACAATGAACAAAACGATATTTTGATCTGCATGACTCAATTATAAATGTTATCTCGTTGTTATTCTTAACAGGTTATCGTCAGCAAGTGTCAAAGCCAGTTTATACTTATGTCGTCTCGACATTAGGTGCAAAGTACACATTGGGTGTAAAATACGAATTAAGTTCATTGATTGTTTAAGATTGTTCTTTTTTGCATTATGCCGTAATGGTGTTTACCCCAAAATATGATTGAGTGTTGTTGTATTCTAGTTTAGAAGATGTTGCTCCTAATCCTTATCTCCTTATTATAAATGGTATTTACAATATACACGATGGCGATGACGTTTTCTGTTGATGTTATCGATGAGAACCAAATACACTGAATGCCAAAAAATATGCAAAAGCAACAGAGAAACTTCGCATAGGCATTGTATTATCGCAATCAAAAATCGCAATGTTAGTGTGATCAATACATTATAAATATTTATGGTTTAAAAAATAAGCGAGGCGTGCATTCGCATATAAAAGCAGACTAATGAAAAACTACGCGAGCATATTTAATATTTTTGTAATTATTGATAAAATAAATATTTGGCTATCCTCGATTAAGTTTTTATTGGGGAAAAAATGTGACACAACCTTCAAAGTGTAGTGTTTGCATTAAACTAAAATGCTCATTGAACATGTTACAAACAAATTCAATCCACGTTCATCTTCATTCAGAATTAAGTTTTCGATTTTATCCATCGATAAAAACTTCTCTTTTGCTGTTTACATTCTACAGTAGTAAAATAAAGAGATATATGTTAAGGCTTTAACAATTAATACCTCATAAGAAATAATAAGAAAATTTTTGCAAGAAACAATTAGTTGAAATTTCTTAAAATAATAACAAAGCATTTGTGATGAGTGTCCACGTAGTCGTACAATCTAAAGATGTCTATCGGGAACTTAGTTTCAACAAACTACACAATAAGTAAGTAAATACACGTGACATAATACGTAACAATACATATTTATATTTAAGTTTATCATAGGATCAGAGTAAAATGGTTTAAATATATGGCCCAAATAATGTTGGACCTTGAGACTATGTTTGTTTTATAGCCGTAAGACGTAATAACGACACTTTACGGTTCGATGCCGCTCCGCTCTACACCGGCAAATAAGGCACGTATGTAAATATATAATCTTAAAGTAATAACAGTGGCACACAAAGACGACGCATTTATCTCGTGTCAGCTCATTAAGAGCGAAGAATGACTGTGTGCACATAAACACAATGAGACAAATTCTTCAATAAACCTACTCGATTTATATTTACTTTTCAAGGGTTTGATGTCCTGTATATTTTTACCTTCAATTTCGACATTTTGCACATCGAATTCATAAATCAGAATGTATAATTTAAAGAATATAAATATATTAATAGAACGTTTCATTTTCATATTTCACAAGTTACTTGCATGCAAAACCTTCTCGAGATCTGTATTGTGTAGTGATTCACAATAATATTAAACGATGCAACGCTTTATTGTGAAATGCAAATCAAAAACAAATGTTTTGAAAAAAACTTGAGAATAAGAGAGAAATACATTATGTGAAATCAACTAAACCGAACTACAAATTCATCTAAAAATGGTAATGGAGAAATTGGTTCATTCGAACACAGTAACTGTATGACAAATAGTAAAAAAGCGAATTACGTCACGTGTAAACACCTGTGTAATTTCCCTGTGGCAAATAATAAATACTTAGATCATCGGCTACCATATGTGTACGTCGCGCATAAATTATGGAAAAAGTAAACAATAAATAAAGACAAATGCCAAGTTGATAATGAGAGAATATATTGTACGAGCGCGCAAAAGTCTTACCACAATCAATACCGGTTTTTCTTGAATGCGTAAAATAAGAATATAGTAATGGTGTCTACATTATGTTTCCTTTTTTTATGTCCATTAACAATAAAATGCAGAACGGCCTCTCGTCTCGTATTACATTTAAACTGCTGAACGTTCATCAATGATTGACATATAGTAACGGCCAAAATAAATCCAACATTTTTCAAACATGTCAAAAAATGATGTCTTTTGCACGATTTCATTTGCAAACTAAGCTATTATTATAACAGGTATTTCCATACATAGCATAAATTAAGGATACTCGTCGTGTTTATCCGCTAACAGTTTCTAAATGAATTCCGAAACTATTTCGATCGTTGTATAGATAACTAATTTAAGTTACTTTATTTAATAAAGCAAAACATAAAATGTCGCCCACCAAAAATTTCTTTAATGACTTCGTATGCCACGTATTATACGTAAACTAATGATTAAAATTATTTTAACACAAGTATGTATATTTTCAAAAATTATTGAGGTAGGTACCTTTTTTATGATAAAAGGGGGCAAACGATCGGCGAGAACACCGAGGTGGTCAACGAGGCCTATGGACATCGGCAACACCAGAGGATCTACAGATGCGTTGCCGGCCTTTGTGAAAATGATAGGTTCGCTATTTGAAGGACCCTAAGTCCTATTGGTTTGGAAATACCGCCGAGGCCAGACCGTTAAAATTGCCTTGTTCAATACTTCAATGTCCGTGTTAAATATTAAAACTAATAAAGCTACTACGTGAGGTATTTCTTCTATGATTTGACATTTGATAAATGGTGGATACTTACTGGTAGTGTTGTTTACTGTCCTATTGGTATCTTCTGTGGGTGTTGTTTGAGTTGGCTTGGAGGATCCATTTGATACAGGGACCGCGACTGTCGTGGAAGATTCCGTCACGGCCGTCGTCGGGGCTGGAGCGTCCCGTCGATAACGCTCATGTTCCAATAATACTATCTTTGGTTCACTAATGAAAGTAACCAAGCCCTCATCTAATGCGTAATTCACATTACTTCCTGGGAAAAAAAAAGTTTATATTACTAAAGATGAATAATTTACACGTAAGTAATGACAATTAGAAAACACCAGCACCAACTAGGTGTATTGCAATTTGAATCACAACTAGGGTTGAACATTTGTCTATTTTCATTGCTACGCGATATTATTTTAATAATCATAGAATCGCTGCGACAATTCATTTCCATTCCTACTCCTTTAATGATATAACGCGTTGATATTCAGAATCCCTATTCTACATGAAATAACTTTACGCTTGTTGTGGGCCAACTGAATAAACAATTAAAACAAACAAAGCTAAACAAACATTGTTTTTGCATTAAGAAATAATTGTCTAAAAATGTTTATAATAGATAGTTACCAAAATATTTTTTCGATTATAAAACTATGAAATCACATTTTATAGTTTTTTTTTTTATAAATGTCGTTATAATATTTTTGGGAAAAAAAATTAAACGACATATGATTTTTGAGCAATATATTAAAAAAGTAGTAATAGAAGGTAATAAAACGTTCGTTCGTAATAAGAGTCGTTGTTATTGGTTGATATCCGGGAACTGGATATCGTTTAAGTAGATGTCGATTAGCTGGACACCCAATGGCTAAACAACATGTAGAATACAAAATTACAACTCTTGTGTTTTTCATTATGTCATTCGTTCTAGTCTAGGGCCTAATCGGACATCTGCAAGTGCGAACCGTACAAGTACAATTGGGAAAACGTACTAGTACACACTTTTAGTACCTTTAATACTTCATATTTGTGTGAACACAATACATGAATAGAATATAACGAGGGTTATATATTACTTCACATGAAATTTTAAGCAGGGTCAAACATATGTTATTGGCGAAAATGAATTTAGTTTTAAATAATTTTATGCAGTTTTAATTCTCATTATCGAAGATGGATGCTTAAATCTGGCAAACATTCAAACAACGAAGAGGCGAACACTGATATCGTGTAGTGTACTAAAAGTGCCAAATGTCCGATTAACAGAAGCCGTTCGGTAACGTTACTTTTAGTACAGTGCCGAGTAACATTACTTTTTAGTACATCGTACGTGTACTACCCAAGACTAATCCGTTCCAATCATCACCAGAATTAAGGTGACTCTTAATTGCCCTGATGATTGTACATTTTTTAATGACAATATATTCGAGAGACTTCTGAGGCAGAGAAAACTACCTGTTATTTATTCAACAACTCTTCTTTTTTATAGACCACAATCAAATAGTGTTCTGAATTATTTACTTTATCTAGCAACTTGCCGCTTCGTACGCGTGGAATAAAAAAAGGAAAAATGTAGCCTATGTTACTCAGTAATAACGTGGTTTTTAGTAACAGAATTATTGTAATCGGCCCAGTAGTTATTGAGTTCTTTCAACACAAACAAGAATCCAAAAATACAAATCTTTCCTCTTTATAATATCTTAATTTAAATAATTTAGCACCAAAAGAAACAACATATCTGTGTGTTTAAAAATTTAACTCCAAGGCGGATGATTACATAGAAAAACGCGGGATTTCCTTTAAAATAGACAAGTAACATTTTCAGTAAAGCCACTGACATGCTAATATATAGTGGTTTTCCTGTAGAAATTAACTATAACTGTTGAACTAAATTACTTAATTAAGTTCAACAATTATGGGGGCGGATATATTAATTGACACTTAAATTGACAAAAGTAATTTCTATTCCCCATTGCCCCACACAGAGTCCCAAGTCCCTTTGTATATAGTTATTATGAATAATGTGCACTGAGTGAGTCTTTAACGGACCATTTAGTGATTAACTGCAGCAGTAAGATCTCTTCTTATCCTAATTACTAGCTAAACTCAGCAAACATTGCAATTCCAAAGTAAAGTAGTAGCCTAATATAAAAAAAATCTTTATAATCATAATGTAATTGCGCAAGGATAAAGTATAATTGAACACAAAAAAACATTACTACAATTTACTAGAAGCTTATAGAATTCCATAAATTTATTATAGCAAAAGTGCCTTGATTACCAGGTTTAGGCTGAAGTTGTCTTTTCCTTGTGAATCTGGTATGCATTTAAAGGTGATGTTGGTATTTAGGAAGAAATAATAAGTATACTTCTTTTGATATATTTATTTTGCTTAAACATGCAATTAAAAAAGATATGATTCTAATGAAATTAGCTTAAAATTGTGTGAACTTCAATATTATTAATAAGAATCTGGTCTATGTGAGGTGCATCTTTAACATGAATTCCTAAATAGCACCAACGAGACTAAACTTGAATGTGATTAATTGTTACAGTATTAGTAATGTAACCACCATAACAGCCATTGATTGGGCTTGCATTTTCACCTTTGTCAAAGTAAATTATCATACCAAATCTTTATGGAGTTAAAGGTTAGCATGGCTATGGGCATGTTATGAGGAGGGATGAATCACATGTTACAAGGAGAATGTTATTTATGAGCATGGAGCTATACCGGTAGAGGTAGACCTAGAAAGAGATGAATGGATTGTGTGTAAGATGATACAACCAAGAAGGGAGTGGTGAGAGAGATGATAGGTGGTAGAGTTATTTGGTGGATGAAAACCAAAGGTGTGCCAACCTTACTGGAATAGGATAAGGTAGATGGGATAATGATAACAAATTTTTGTCCTATTTCCTTTTTAACAATTCGTAACCTACAATTAAATAGACTAAAAAATGACTTACTGATTTTGTTTTTACAGTGTTTTAAATGTTAGTCATATTTAGCAAAAAATCAGTAATTGATTAATATTTTACAAGATATCGGTAACTACAGCCATTAACCTAAAATCAATGAATTTCTTTTGCAATAACCAAATATATATTTCAATGCAGTTTTTATAAGCACAGTAACAAAAACAAACATGTCTCATGGAAACCTACCATTTTAAGATAATCATTCAATTATTCATATTTATGATATTTTTAAGAATTACTATGTATGGATCTCTTTACTATACATAATGCTTTTATTTTATTGTTCACAAAATGAGGCTGTTGTACGGAACTTAAATTTTGTTACCCTGTCATTTAAAAATGTCTAATTTCGATTACTAAAAAAACTGGCAATTCAGTCTCCTTTTTGTTTAAGAACAAACAATTAGTGTACTGGCATATAACATCAAGCATTGCCTTCACCATCAAATTCTTCTTATCCCCATGGAGGGTCGGCACATTATGTGCTGCTCTTCCATACATTTCTATCAGCTGTCATATCTGAAGCTTTCAATCTTTTACATTTCAGATTAAAAGATACTGACATCATTATGATATAGTAATCTAAATCTACATTTTAAATATTTACATGTGAAAATGTATACAATGGAACAATCTGAATTATTTCCTGAAAAAACCTATGCAATTAGACCATTTGACCTAAAAACATTTTGAACATAGTTTAACTAAATATTTGTGAATAGCTTAACTAAATGACGAGATTTTTAAGAGCTATTTAAAAATTTGATTTACATCCGCAATACATTCAATGCTCTTTCATTACAGGATTAAGCCTTTTTGTCTAACCCACTTTATTCTTTAATTTGATGTTAATGTGATTGTAACACTTTGGAGTCTAACTAACCACATTCGGAATGAAATAAATGCTTCATAGAACTTTATTATACATCAATTCAATGATGTCATTTCGTGATGTTGGAAAGTTGTACTATTGTAACAAAGTTTTTAAACTTAATTAAGTTATAAAATATTGACATAAGGCTGCTTAAAAAAATTACGATAATCGTAAAAAACGTTGTAGCTAAATAAGTACATTACTTTTTTAATATGCACTTACCCTTTACGCAGTGGCTAAACCAAATCAGTAGTAACAGTGACGTGGTGGCCATCACCTTCGGTAATAAAGAAAAATACATTGTTCCAGAAAATGACACGTTCTCCCAATCTAATAAAGACAAATTAACTTTGTGTGGCTTTCCACGCTGGCGTTTGTATTCCAGTTCCCGTATCCTGTGCAATCTAATGTACCTAACGCCTAGCAATGCACCGACATATTATAGTATAGCACACACAAATAGCAATAGCCAATAGCGTAGCACGGATATTTACTAAACTAGTCATTTCACATCCAAAGATAATGGTCAAAGAGCAAACCAACTGCGCACAACTAAAATGTTTTATGTTACTGTAAAAGTAGGAATTACGGTAAGTCCTAAAATTTACCGATAGAAACTATGGTTTTGCAATAAGTGTGAAAAGTTAGTAGATTTTTATTTTTTCGGGCATTTACTATCATTCATTTGGCATATTTTAAGATTCCCTTTAATTATTCTGTCCATGTAACTCGATAAATGGTACGATATCTTGTCTTAGGAGGACAATTCAATAATTTTTGAAATAACAAAAACTAAATCATTTTAACCACAAAAGCGCTATACAAATGTGTTACAGATTTTACTAATAAGTTCTAGCAAATTTTTGTGATATTATCTGATGGGCCCGAGTGTCACACTTGACGACTATGACAAAATTAGTGAGATAAAATGAACGGAAAACTTTAGTTAACTATTTCACGGCCGGTTTTTACATCGTAAGTTTCGTACTCCCGGCTTTAGGTTTTACTAGTAAGTTAAAGGTTTACTTTTTTTACTTTGGTTTACTAGTAAGTTAAAGGGTAAGGAACCTGTAGAAAAAGACGATATTGTATTTAGTTTATTTAAAAATAAAAAAGGAATAAAAGGTTTGGCCAGAGTTTGTGCATTGACAGTAACATTATTTACCATAGAGTAATCCTTTGTCTATGTAATGTTATCTTATGGCAGATGTTTGACATTGACAGGGCCCTGTTAGTTTTAAGAGTTACCCGTTAGGAAAAAAATCTCAACTTCTTTTGAAATTCTCCCGCGTTAAAAACAAAAGCATGTGCTATTTTTTTCGAAACAGAAATGCGAAATTACTAGTATTCCGACATTAATTGAATGTTTCATACATAATCGATACAATAGACACCAAATACCGCAGTAGTTTTATCCCAATCCTTTAGGATTTTCATTATATAAATTATAAATGAATTTTATGGATGGACTTTATAACTTTTTAAAATATTGAGTTGAATAATTATTATGTAGTTAATTATTTTTATTTTATTTAGACAATGCAGTTAAATATTTTTATTTCATTTCGGTCCTTTGTTTGTGTAATTATTAGGCCTTAGAAGGCTTTACATGAAAGTTACCTTTGCCTAAAAAAAATATAGAAAATTAAACGGCGGCAAAGTAAAAACTTAGATTTGTAATATTTTCTCAGAAGATTTGTATCCTGGCTGTTTAAGAAAACGTAGTGGATTATTACCATATTTTGAGTGAGTTACTTTTCTTTACTTTTGTCAATTAATAAACTATAGTTATTATAATAATACTTAAATTAGTGTTTTATACATTTCCATGTTGACGAAATTTGTGAATGTACTCGATGTAGTACAAACTGTCGAAAAACACATAGAGGCTATTTACTTTGATTAAATTTTATAACTTCATGCGGACGGCGTCGTGGGAATGTCGATGTTAGGTATATAATATGAAACACATAATGTATGTTTAATTTTGGAACAAATACTTGCACAGAGAATTGTTTTGTATAAATATATAAATATACCGTGTGTAAATTGCTTGATCCATTCAAAAGTTATTGCGAGACTTTCGAGATATGAGAGCTTAAATGAATAGAAATATTATTTCTTTGAAATCAGCGAGCTGAAAATATCATATAAATTATATTTTAAGCTCAAAAATGTCATAAGTACAATTTTAAGCGCCCAGGGATGGAATTAGCGGGAAGTTGTAGGGATGGCCTTTAAGGTGAACCGTTTTTCTAATTTTTTTTTGTCAGATCGGGCGAATCCCTCTAGATAATCGTCAGATTATGAGACAGTACGTTTACAACATAAAGATGAACCATATATATCTTAATCTGACGCGCATGAGTATTTCAAAATGGCGATTTTTTTTGCACATTATGAATATGGCTGCGAGTTTGCGTCCCATCGGAATCGTCAGATTAGTGAATGAGAGTTTTTTTTTGGTGCCCTTAACACTCAAGTAGAAAATCTGACGCGCTCGGTTAATTTTTTTTTTCATTTTCAACCCTGAAATACAACCACCCGCATCATGCAAACGATCAGATTAACACACGTATGTACATTATTAAAAATAGGTAGGGCATTGATGCTATCAATATCTGACGCGCTCGAGTATGTCCATGCATCAGTTTTTTTAGCAAATGAAGAAAATTAAGGTCTGAATTCTCTCTACGCCGACTTCTCTTAGATTCGAACTTAATTTTTATCTAACTATTTTACTACACTTAAGACATTTTTAGACATGTTCCCGATTCAACGTGTGAAAACATGCGCAAAAGA
Source organism: Papilio polytes (assembly GCF_000836215.1). NCBI lineage: Eukaryota > Metazoa > Arthropoda > Insecta > Lepidoptera > Papilionidae > Papilio > Papilio polytes. The sequence goes on from NW_013528493.1 coordinate 552,330, forward strand.
CTACAGAATGACTAAAAACATAGGCCAAGGATCCTTTGGAAGTGCTTATAAACTTAAAAATATTGTCACAAATTCAAAAGTTGCTGGAAAATTTATACGATTGAGTGGAAGGAACAACGAAAACAGGATTCGTAAAGAAATTGCTATTATAGCCAGTCTCCAGCATGAAAATGTAATCGAATACGTGGCATCATATTCTTCCCCGAGGGGATATATAATCGTGACCAAATAGTAAGTACTATTTTAGTAAATTTTGCAAAACGATTATCTACTCAGTGTTTGTTTAATTGCATACAGACTACGTCGCGGGTAGTAGCTAGTCTACACTGACAAATAAAATTGAAGTATCTCTGTGTAATTAACATCAAACAAAGAGGGACATCAACCATCGTGCGGAATAGTGCATATAACTTTGTATCGATTTGCGCATATTTTTATAGATTTTAGTAATGGAATAAACAATTAACAATTAAAGTAAGATTGTAATTCAACACGGATTTACGCGGACAAAAGCTAGTCAACTAGTTTAAATGTAAAAATATTTTATCTTTTGATATACCTACATATGTACTTATGTAGATGACTAATTTTTACCTACCATTTACAGCTACTCTGGCAAAACTCTTTACCATAGGAGATTAAATGAAAACTTTGAAGAGCAAGATGTCGCTTTGTGCGTACGTCAGATCTGTAATGGAATCAATTACATTCATCAAAAAAACATAGTCCACAGGGACATAAAAGCCACCAACATTGTCTTAGAAACCAAACATGGTAAACACGTCCGAATAATTGATTTTGGTCTGTCCTGCAAGTTGGACGACGAAAATAATATCATACAATGCGGCACCAAAACATATTTAGCCCCGGAAGTGATACGTTCGGAGCAAATAACAGGCGCTGTCGACATGTGGAGCCTCGGAGTCTTGACCTACTGGCTGTAAGTACTACTCGTATAGGGACCATAGCATCGATATGCACAAAACAGTACTTGCCATTGAAATTGACACTGTTGTGTCAAGCCATTTATTTTTAAAGTAGTACATTTCCAAATCATTGGTTGTCTTAGACTTGGTAGATAGTTAACTGGGTTATGATATTTATTGTAATACACTTTTGTTTTTACAGATTGTCGCTCACTCATCCATTTCCGGCTTGTTCGGAACAGTCAAGTTTAATTGTAGGCGGGCAATACACGTACAATGCAAAATCGTTTGAAGGCGTTTCGGTCACAGCCCGAAACTTTATCAACAGCCTCTTGGTTGTGCAGACAGAAGTGAGATTGACGGCCAGCTCGGCTCTACAGCACAGCTGGTTGAGTTTGACACTTAACAACGACCCCTCATCAACTAATTAAACACTATTGTGAGTAACTTATTCCATTAATATGTTACTGTGAAAGCGCGATCGTTTCTACACATTTTCGTTGATGTATATAGTGTCCATGTTTTTTGTGGATTATAGTTAATGGCTTGACATTGAAGATTGTATGAAAGTTCTGTTCATTACCTGTATATTTTTTTTTGGTCAACATTAACTACTTATTATTTGAAGTACCTGAAGCTTAGGATTTACACTTTTGCATATGCAGCTAGGGCTCAGATTCTACTCTTAATATGGTCCACATTTGGAAGTATGTTTATTTATTATTTTTCATAGATTTTCTACGTTGCACCGGTAGGGCGAGTGACGAATCAAAGTTTCAATCCAAGCCTCGACCTTTGTCGCTGCGTTACTTCAATATCACTGTTGATTAAAACTTCAAAAATTCAATTATTGTTTCTCATTTCTTAAATATTACTTATAAATGAATTTGTGACAAAGTTATAATAAAAGTAGTAGAGTTTAAATGTTCCGTTTTCTTTAATTTTCCAAATCTTAATTTAGTACATATGTACTTGGCCGTGGAACTGGTATAGTGAGACAAGTTTATCGGCGAAGGTAAAGGATGCGGTGCTATCGGCGGTAGTTGGCATCGAAGTAACAAAATTTAGTTTGATTGATGCCCACCAGGTAAGATAACTTTATCGCCCTATTTACACGTAATGACACAATAATAAAAATCGACAAGAGTTACAAAAACAATAATGTAAAAATAAACCAGTACGAACTCTTATAGTGTCCCTAGATGGAGTTTGAAAATCTCGAACCGAAGTTGTTAACCTTTGCTTGAACATTCCCTTGTTTTCTGTATTTCTTCTTACAACAGTTTTAGTGATATTTGTAAAATAATCTATATCTATACTTCTATACTAATATTATAAAGAGGAAAGATTTGTATTTTTTTTTTTATAAAATAAGGTGGCAAACGAGCAAGCGGCCACCTGAAATTGCCAAAATGGCGAAGCGACCGCTGCCCATAGACATCTGCAATTGCATATGCGTTGCCTACCCTTAATTTACGGAGGAGGAGACACACATAAAGAGGACATTTCCCCTTCCTATGCGTCTCTTCCACCGTCAAATCCACTTTTCCTCCCCATCCTTTCCTCTTAAGAAAAGAGTGGAAAGGGAAAGGGACTAAAATTAGGCCTCCGGCACCACACTCGTCAGACGAAACGCGGAATTGCTTCCACTTCACGCCTGTCCTGTTCACGCTGACGAAGTCGTGGGCAACAGCTAGTTAGTTATAAATTTATGAAAAAATTAAGCTCTCTAGAACCCAAATTAAAGTTTAATGGTCATATTTCCCTTTTTTTATAATTAAAGGAGACTAACAAGCGGCGTGAACACCAAGGCGGTCAACAACGCCCATGAACATCCGTAACACCAGAGGAACTACAGATGCGTTGCCGGCCTTTGAGGAAATGATAGGCTCGCTTCTTGAAGGACCCTAAGTCGTATTGGTTTGGAAATACCGCCGAGGACAGACCGTTCCACAACGCCGCTGTGCGGGGCAGAAAGTTCCGCGAAAACCGCACGGTTGTGGAATGCCAGCCATCGAGATGTTGAGGATGGTGCCTGGCGGTCTGTCGTGTCGTCCGATGACGAAACTCGGCGGCAGGAATCGTTCCAAACAACTTCTCGGAACACTCCCCGTGGTAAATACGGTAAAAAATGCTGTGGGAGCTGACGTCCTTCCGCAAGGCCAGGGAAGCTAGTCAATCGGTAAGAGCTCGGTCGTTGACGATTCGAGTCGCTCTCCGTTGTATAAGGTCAAATGGAAAAAGCTGGTATTGGGATGCTCCCGCCCAAAGGTGCAAGCAGTACTCTGTGTAGGAATTAAGGTTAAAATGTGGCGCCGAGAAATTTTTATTCTGATAAATGTAAATAATCTGTGTGACTACGAATGATAGTTTAAATGGAGTGGAAACATGTTGCGAGAAGGTATTGTGCGCTTGATATATTCTAAGAAATAAATTGCAATATCAGAATTTACGGGTCTCAAGCAAGCTTAGCTATATCGACTTGCTCGCATTCTGCGGGGCTATCGATGCGTGTTCGGTACGGTTTAGACTTATATATTTTTAATTTGATTTTTTAAATGGGTTTGGAAATCTCGATAACACTCCACAGGACATCTGTTTCTTATATTACCACGTACCATAACGGAAGATATTTGTACTTAAGGAAGAAGTGTATCAGTTTATAAAAAGATGTTTTAAGAAAAAAATTATGACTGTTTATTAACTTAACCTATATCCTTACGTAAAATAAGTATTACAAGTTCTATATAAAGTTCCCACAAATATACGGCTGGTTGAAATATATCGTCTTTCGTGACTAACTTGTCTATGTCAAAAAGGCTACTATTTTATCCCTAGCAGACAGGCGAACTTTCCTATCCTATTTTAAATTTGTGAATGCTTTAGTTTCGAACACTTCAAGATTGTACGTCCCAGATTTTAATTTTATTTCTAGTACCAAAAGCTTGAAATTGGATCTGTGATATGTTGAGATGGTTCTATTTACGTTGACTATGTTCTTCCTATACATAATGTACGACTAACTGATAGACATAAACCCACAGCTGAAAGTATTGGGTCACGAGATTTGATATTTAAACAAATTTCTGGGACTGCGCCTTTGCGGGCGTAAGAGCGATTTTTGTCGTACTATTATGGACTAAAAACCTAAAAGTGAAATCACACGCATCTTTGTAATTAACACTAGCGCACATATCCGTGGCCCAGCCAGCGCCAGTCGCCGAGGCAGCTCTATCCGTCTGAGGAGTTCTAAGGCTCTGCTGACGACCACAATAGCATCAGAGAGGTAGAGTTAACTAGTCAACCAAAGGTTCACTTCGCTGCATCATTGGCGGTTTGATCGCGCTTAGTCGCTGTAGATGGTGGAGGCTTACCAAAATAGCGCACTTTTGTGATGAAGGTTTCCCTTCAAGTCCCTGTAGACCATAACGTGGCTCCAAGGTGAACTCTGCTGACTCCACTTCGGCCAGTTCTGCACAACAGGGCGGCCTGGGATTCCTATATTTAGTGATGGCTACTATGTCGGAGTACTGTGTCTATGTTTGAAGATTTAAACATTAAATTTTCATTCGCGTTGCATTAGTTTTAAAACTTTGCCATTATAATGTCATGGTCATTATAAATTTGAATCAGTCCGTGTGTCAGTAGATAAACTTTTTACCTAGTAAAACATTTTAGATAGTAAAACTTCCAAAAATTAAAATAATTTTAAAGTGAATCGAAAAGGTTGGTTAAACAAGCGATAATTTCTTTATTTAGTCTACGAGCTTTTCCCGTGCCTATGCCTATTAATTTGTTTATAAATTATTAATAGTTGAAAGTATTGTTTATGTTATTGTATTATTACTTATACATTGTGTTATTAAAATTATTGTAATATTTTCAAACCATTGTACATCGTCGTGTGTCGTCGCGTTCATTGGAAACTAGTTTGACTGGTTAGACTGACAGTTTTAATTGAACAGTCGAACAGTCGAACATTTGAAAATGTACAAACTTTAATGGGGATGTTTCCTAATGTTACAAATGCAAATAAAGTTAAGTTTAATATTTTAAAGACAGCATTTTATAACCTATAATAACATTTAGAGACCTTGAATGTTTGTCTCAAATTAAATATAAATTAAAAACGT
>NW_013528493.1:558585-601694 GCF_000836215.1 Papilio polytes
GGTATGGCAGCATAGTCGGCACAACTACGACTTGACATTGGACTATAAAATAAGTTACAGGACATAAAGTTGCTTATATAATACGATCAAAAACTCTATGAAACAAAAATATTTATAGTCCATAAATACTACAATAAAATTGTAGTAAATACCTATAATATATAACAATTACCTAGATATATAAAAACAGTTAATGATATAAATAAAACTGTAATATCATTAAAAGTGCTTTTAACGATAAATCCTGTGAGCACCAGCAAAAACACATACTTAGTTTAAAGAAAATAAAAACAATAGACTATTGGATTGGTAAGAAACGTAATTCTTGAGCCGAAGATGCTGTACACGCCCATCATTAACTTGAACTTAATGATAATGTATAACTTGCTGTGCGTCTCCTGAAGCGTTTGGTTTAATATTTTCAGCTGGCGATAAGCTTTATTTCACAATGCGAAGGTATTTTCGTATATCAGACAATTAACGTTCTTTTCATTTAGCGAATACCCTTAACTTATTAAGTCTTCGTTTCGTAGAATCTCACTAGCGTAAAACTCGCACAAAACGGCTACTAGGATGGTTACAAAATTTCTTGACAAATACGAAAAATGTAGAAACTCAACAATTGCATAGCGAAATCGAACATAACATTAAAATAATTACAACCACAACGTAAAACATTTTAATATATTATAATAAAACAACTAAGTATTTGTCGGCAATAAAAAAAAAACAAAACCAGAAAAGACAAACACATATTTATTGTTTAGTAACAATTGTAGGAAAAATATAAATTAGAAACAAAGTAGTAATTATTTTTATACCATAATAAAATTTTAAAACAATAAAAATAAACGAATACAGACAATCCGTTTAAATCTTAAACTTGAAAGTCTGTTCAATATTGAATATATATCCTTTGTGTGTTCTATACTATATAAACGTAAAAACATATTCAGTAACTACAAAAAAAAAATGGATGGCTATGGATTTTCACTATTGAATCATTCCTTAAGTAATATATTAGAAACCCCATGGAAATGTTTTATATCAAACTCAACAATTGCCCTATGCAAAATGAGCAAACTTTTAAACATTTTTCACACAAACTGAACCAGGCATGTGTCGCAATTCGAATCAAAATAGTGCCAATAGTTTAGATAATCAAAATGTCATATGCAAACAAAATGTTTAAAAAACATTTCACTTTAATTTATTTATTTTTACTTCATTGAGTACAAACCGCTTTTAGCGACCTAAAGCCATTCTACCAAAATATCACGATAGACTCTCAAATGATTTTGAAACAAATATACGGACGAATTTAAGACATCTAACAGAAGATTAGAAGTTAAAGCAGTCGCGGTAAAACAAACTCAACAAGAAACAACAATCTCTAACTTAGAAATATCTAATTTTGATATTCGATAAGCAGTGCAAGTTGCAACCAGCTTTAACCGCTCTTCGAAGTTCCGACACACTCGCGGCTGTGATACTTACTCAAACTTTGATTTGCACGCCAAACCTAGAGCCAAGTTATTGAAACTTGATAAAAATGCTTATCAACTATACCGAATAAACAGCGACAACGAGAAAGTATTCGTTTAAATTGTTTATATGGACGTGAGGTTTTTCAATAAAATCGATATTTAGGCGTTACGATACAAATGGGCATGTAACATCGGTGGGTGGGATGTAGCAAGTTCAACAGCGAAACAACGTACAAAGGTCGTGACCTAGATTTCAGCAATCGTTATGGTAACGCTTTAAAATGTTTTTAGCGATGGTTAGTTACCGTTTAACTTGGGGAAATGCGAGTACCTACCGCACCCAGCCTTAGTCCCCACCATTTAGATTATACGCAACGTCTCGTCGTCATTTCGCATGGACTAAAATCGTCCGGTGTCACCGTCAACTCTCTCATTAAAAACACGGGAACTTATGTATGCGGTATTGACGGCATTGACTCTTTCTGAATCCCAGACCAGTAACTAATAAAAAAAAACAACTATCGGTAACTATGACATTCATGTACATATACTATGTTAGTTACTGTAAAGACCCGAATTACGGTGAACAATGGAATTTACTGATAAAACACAAGATTTACCAAAGAGTTAAGTCCGAAAAGTAATGTGACCTTTGATTATTATGAGCACTTACCACAATTAACTTGACAAATTATAAGATTTACTTAAATACGGTAACTGCCAGTATAAATAGTTAACATGTAGAAAACCTTTTGTTTTTTACGAGCTGTTGCCCGCGACTTCGTCCGCGTGGTATTAGAAAACATACGAACTATATAAATTACAAAAAGCTACGTATCCCTCGGGAACCGGACATTTCTCGGGGATGAAGTTTATCCCATGTGTACTCCAGACTTTCTTTTATATCTGTGCTAAATTTCAATAAGATATGTTGAACCGTTGCAGAAAATCGAGTAAACATTAAAAAACTAAATTAATGAATCCCACGGGAACCATAACTATTCCCGGGATAAAAAGTAGCCTATGTGTTCTTCCAGACTATGTTCTAAACCTGTGCCAAATTTCATGGAGATCCGTTCAGCCGTTTAGGCTACAAACGCTAACAAACATCCATCCATCCATCCATCTATCCATCCATCCATCCATCCATCCATCCATCCATCCATCTAAACTTTCGCATTTATAATATTAGTAAGAAGTAAGATAACGTTTGCAAATTGACTTTAATTATTATAAAAGTAATAACCTAATTTAAATAGATACCTAAATTAAATGACCTTAAAATTTAATCGACATTTACAAAGATACACCAAGTGAATAGTGGTCAACGGTTGAATAAACCTAGATCAGGAAACTATTAGTTTAACTAGCAAATCTTAGTATTCAAACATTTGCGCAGGATTTATTTAGGTGACCAATCGCTTTCCTTCCAAGTAAATTTTATTTGGATGTAAAGCAATTGGAATATTGTAATACTTGTTTTAACTATTCGAGAAGTATTGTAGCCGAACCAGTATCTGAAATCTGAATCAAAAAGAAATGCATAATATTTTTTCGTTATTCTGATAAATACACTATTTATTCATTTTTTCGAGCTTTCAGAGTCTCATTCTTCTCTTGTATTTAAATCCTATCAAAATTTCATTAAAATCAGCTGAAACATACAAATCCAACTAACATTATTTACTGTTTAATGAATACACATAACTGCTATAATACTTTATTTTACATTTCTATATTTGATTTTAGCTTCACAAGACGATTTAGTTTTAATGCAATAAACAGATTGAGTGAGAGAGTTTAATCGTTTGAAATGGGCCCGCGATATTGTAATATAGTTACAAATCCGATTGACAATTATCCGCTAGGTTGCATTATGTCATTGCATTTTACCAATTGGCGGACTGATTAAGTATTAAGCCTATTCAGTAATAATATTATCCTCGAAGCTTTTACCTACGGTAATTAAACCTTCGAATATACGTACGAGTATAAGCAACACGACAAACGGTAAAAGGTTATTTGGCCCGCCAATATTAATGACTTTCTTTTGTAATAAATATTTAGTTGTTTGTAAAAAGTTACAAATTAAACTCTTAATGTTTTAACAATTAGATAAAACTTGTCTCTTTGTTCCTCTAGCGTTTAACTAACTTGATATTAGCCGGTGCCGCCATCTGAAAAAAGACGTGAGTGATAGCCGCTAAATAATTACACTAATGTCGCACGAAAGATTAAATAGCAGCTGATGTAAGATTAGGATTATATCTCACTAATATTATAAATGAGAAAGTTTAGATCGATGGATGTTTGCTAGAGTTTGTAGCCTAAACGGCTTAAGGGATCTCGATGAAATTTGGTATAGACGTAGAGGATAATGTGGGAAAATACATAGGCTACTCGCTTATGTATTTTTTAATTCTACGTGGACGGAGTCGTGGGCAGAATCTAGTAATTTAATATATTCACTGAACTCTAATGACTGTTTATGCTAAGTGCAAAGGAATCTGTTTTGTACATAGTGATGTGCTGAAAAGGGAAGGATTACTTTAAACTGGCTATACTCTTATTCAGAATTAAAAGATATGTAAAAACTCAACCAAACTCACTGAGTCATCGTGGTGGAAAAGGCCTAAGGCCAAGTTACCGTTAACTTAGGGTTCGCTTTGTTTTAAGCCCTTCGATGTGGGATCTATGAGCTAATTATGATGATTTAAATAAATGTAACTTTTTTATTAAATGTGTGTTTCTATCAGGTTGGGTAGTGATATCAATGAATCTTTTAAACTGTGTCTATAAACGGTACATTGTTTTGTTTTCCATCTTTTGCAGTTAAGCCAAAAGGCTGTTAAAAAGACTTTTACCAATACATTTCTCAGTCAGAGCTTCGTAATAATAAAAGTCGGCTGATACGGTATTGCTTGGCCGATATTAACGAGCAGCGGCCGTGGGCGCTGGCAATATTGCCCTCGTAACACTATTGTTGCACTAAGAAATTGGTTGTTTAGCATTGTTTTGCATGCATTGACTGGCCTACATAAGTAAACATTTGGGTCAAATTACTTTTTGCTGCATTATTAAAACTACTGGCTATCAAGTTATTTTACTATACATTTGGTTATCGATTGTTGCAGAGGAATATTGAACTTTTTTCTACTTAGGATTTTAGGAAAAGCTTGTTCCTTTAAAAATCCGTGAAATAAAGTGTTTTTAAGTTTAATTAAGATTTTTTACTATTACTATGTCATCGTACTTTTGTTGAGAATCGACTGGTAGAGCTCGCAAATAAATGAAAATTATTCAAAAAATAGTCAAACACTGTGTAGTGTGAAACACGTGTTTTACCTAATGACCGACATTGTGGACTTCAACGAAGTTACGTTTTGCCATAAATATGTATTACCACACTCCTTTACATAGTGTGCTGATGATGATACTGTGTTCTGTATAATTGAGTACTTATTTATTGGATAACATGACAAGTACAACAACACATAATAATGTTCCAGTTTGTCAAACATCCGTGCCGGACGCTAGAGTCACTATATAAAAGGGGTTGATGTATGTTTAAGCAAAAATGTATTTGAAACACATTTTTTATGGCTTTACCATACCCTACCTTAAACGTCGGATTTCAGAACGTGCAACTGGTTTTGTAGACTAAACTTAGTGCGGGCGCACACCTTTGACAGAACTATCGCACAACTGTTGTGCGACTGTTGATTGTCGACTGTATCGCAGACAAGTCAACTGTTTAGTTGCACGACTAAAAATCGAGCAGTGTGCGTATCTTCTTATAAGCACATAGCTATGAAATCTAGGCTAAACTAAAATCGAGTAACTTCGATGTACGAGAATATCTTTCCATTTTAAAAAGTAACATTCTATTAAATTAAGTTATTATTTTTTTTAATTCAGTCTAAGTTTTCGTATAATAGGTAGGTAATATTATAAAGCTCAAGTAAGTTTATTTTAGTTTCAGGTATGTTTAAAGAGTTAAACATATGATTTCCCAAAATGTTCACAATTTCAGCAAAAGATTATGCGCGTACACGGCAGCTATTTGTATTAACTTTGCAAAGCAAACGAACAAACACAGTCGGGGCTGGCTAGCCGCATTGCAACTTTACGTATACGTCGAACATTTACTTAACAAACATGTACATGTTTTACCAGTGTAATTTGCTATTTAATGAGTTACGATATAAATTACCTTCCTACTACAACACTAGCAACCTGCCCATGCGTCGCTCGAGTTTCACAATGGTTAATTAAAGGCAAACCATACAAAGGCCTCATTGGCTCAGGAGTTAAGCATTTAACTTGTAATCTGCAGGTCCTGGTATTCTAATCCCGCTATATACGATACGGTTATCAAATTTCATTTGTATAAAGATTTACCTGACATTCTTAAACTGAAGAAAAACATCCTGATTCATTCTACGGAAGATTTCAAAGTTTTGTTTGAAGTCTATCAACCTGCACTGGGCCAGCGTGGTTGACTAAGACCTAACTTTCGTTAGGCTCCTCACATCACATAGGGAACGCATAGTGAGTTGATGGTGATCACTAAGTATGATTGTCTCCCTAAAATACCCCGGATTGTTGTTCTAATAAATAGGTCAAGTCGTTTCGATTCTAAAAAATTATAATGGAAAACTCGTATATGTTTTTAGTACCTTCGTAAAAACATTAACTTATTGTCTCAAGAGCTTTAAGCTTCTAAGCACCAAAAAAATCTTCTCATCGTTTGTTTTTTAGATTTTAGATAAATAAAATAACATCATTTAGTTTGGTTGCTAACTGAAAAACTTCAATAATATCGTGTTGATGCTGAACCTAGGATCGGCGGCGCACGTAGCCTGTGCGGGGCGCGGGGGAGGGAGGAATGCGTCAGGGGCGGCCCCTCCCACCGTGACGTAGTTTGTAGAACCGCAGAGCGCATCCCCTGCATTGCCTGTCTCGTATTTTACGTAGTAGCCGGAGCCTACATGAACCACCTCTATCTATACGTGATACAGGCTATTATTCCAATGTTCGGTAACGTACGAGACGTCACATTTACATGATAAATACCCTCTGAATTTTCGTGGCTTATTGTAACGAGGGCACTGAGCGCATTCCAGTGTTAATCATTATCAAATGTAATTAGGTCGCGTATCTATATAAAACGTCGTTATGTCATATATTACTTACTAATTACTGTATCATTGTTACTTGTTAGCGTTTAAACATTATCCCCTTAGTAAGTAATCATTTTAAATACAAATGTAAAATGTTGGTACCTCTGCTAGATTTTTTTAATCAAGGGAAACTTTATTAAATAAACTTCAGGCGAACTGATTACTCGTTATAACAAAATGTCAAATTAACTTCCAATTTAAATTAACTTTATACGAATATACATTAGTACAATGACAATCTATGTAAAAGATTAAACTGATGATGTACGAGTATGTACGTGTACTTTGAGCATAGTAGTTAAAAAATTCAAATAAAGTGAGAAAGTCGAGTCGGTGGCTCAGAGGTAAAACGTAGTGTCCGTCAATGGCTCTAAAGCTAAGCGCTTGACTTGCAATCTGCATTTCCTGGTTCCGACCCCAGCCATGTACCATCGTGGTTTTTTATTTTCGGATTTTTTAATAAATCTAAACAACGATGAGATGATAAATCATTTACATATTTACTTGAAAAATAGCTTAAACACAATGTTACAGTTGTCCAAATATAAGCTATAAATAACATTAAGTTGAAAATATGTATCTAGAATTATTTTTGATAGCGTTAGATGCTAGACGTAGACACTAGAAATTTTGTATACAGGTTTCTGCTACTATAGGATGTCTTTCATATACATAGGATCTCTCAGTATTTGTCACATACTAATTTTGGCCCGCGCCATCTTCCGCGCGAAATTAAAAAAACAAAAAAAACAAAAATAAGCCTAATTTAAGTCCCTTTCTCTTTACCACCCTTTTCTTATAAGGAGATGAAGAATGATGAAGGAAGGGGAAGTGGATTTGACGGTGGAGGAGGAGCATAGGAAGGGGCAATATCCTCTTCATGTGCGTCTCCTCCTCCGTCGGATAAGGGTAGCCAACGCATCTGCGATCACGGATGTCTATGGGCAGCGGTCGCTTCGCCATTTTGGCGGATTCAGGTGGCCGCTTGCTCGTTTGCCACCTTATGTTATAAAAAAAAGTCTATGTGTTCTTCCAAACTATCCTCAATATCTATGTCAAATTTCATCGAGATCCGTTCAGCAGTTTAGGCTACAAACACTAACAAACATCCATCTATCCATCTAAACCTTCGCATTTATAATATTGGTATGACAAGCACGTGCCCTGGAATGCATCTTTAAAATTTTCAACTTCAAAGTTTACTCAAACTGACCTACAATTCCGCACACAATGTAGAAATTCTTGGAACCATAACGATGCGACAGCTAAAATAATATTAGAGCGTGCGCAAACCTTTGACTAAACTATCGCACAACTGTTGTGCAATTGCCGATTGTTTCGCAGCCAATTCAACTGTTTAGTTGCATAAATAAAAATCGAGTAGTGTGCCCACCTTCATATAAACTCACAGGAATCACAGCCAGACTATTCGGTTGTACGATATTTTAGTTTCAGGCGCATGCTCTTATCGTTTAGTAAGTATACAACAAGGAGAGCCATGTGTCTTAGAATAAGCCAGTGGCTTACTATGTCCTAGACTATTATAAGTATTTATTAAATGTAACTGAGAATAGGCTTTATTAAAATAAACGATTATCGAGATATTACTAGTGCTGTGGTAGGCTTTGAAGAATAAAATAAACGTGACATCCTACAATGGAAAACAATTATGGGAAATTTAATTTTTCATTACACTCATTTGTTAAATGTACAGGCAAAGATAAAAAACGCTGTCAAAAACTTTTTTGAGGATAGTTTACGATAAAAGTTAAATCTCGTACTAAACGATGCAATGCTGGGCAAATGTTTGTGTACGGTCGGTGGTCGAAGCCTGCGGATGAACATGCTAAATGAAATGTGTTAATGAATATGCAACGTGAGGAAATTTATACGCGACATTATTTTCCCGCTCCTATCACGAGATAAACATACACGTTCTATGTAAAATACAATGTGTGTCGTAACGATGACGTTTTTGTCTCGTATAAGCTATAATAAATCAAGAATACTTATTTACTTCTTCTTCTCTAAATTATATTATCAACACTGCGTCCACTATTATTTAATGCTATTGAATTTTATTTCCTTCCACGTCATTTACCTTAGTAAAAGTCTGTATTTTATCTACTGTCGTCTTATCGTATCCAACGCCTTTACTTGATATGTACAGTTGTCTTTTAAAGTAAAACTAAAACTGGAATATTTTCTAGATCTAAGCCTGTTGTGTCGACCCTAAGCGGGATCAGCTCGGGTTCTCTGTGACTTGCGTATTCTTTGTTTCCTTAAACACAGTGGAGTTATTTTAAAACTAAAAGGTAGTCTCCTTTTAGTAAATCTCCAAAGACAGTAAAGAGACACATAGAATGGATATACGGAACATTTTTTACTGGTATCTTCTTTAAAAAGATACTAGGTTACTTGTCAAGTTCAGTACGCCACCTCGTTTCCTTGTATTGACATATTATAAAACTTTTTACAATGTTACAGTAAGCTATAACATAAAATGAAATGTAAACATTTAAAATATTATTTAATGATATCTATTAATTTCAACACAAATAATTATATTGAAATGTGGTTTTGAAGACCTATTAATAAATAGCATTAGTGGATCATAAAATGAAAAGAAAAGATCAAGAAAAATGTTTCAAGCAATGTATCAACTATGCTTTCTCTATATGTTAATCTCTTATATCTATAATATTTGTGTTTTGCTTAGATTTGTTAAGTTGTGTATACTTGCAATGACCCAAAAATGTAAGTCTTAAAGACAATCCACCCTTGAGTTGAGTGAAAATGTAGTCTTTGAAAATAATTGAAAAGTCGTCAGACGAGTGAGGTGCCGCGGGACGTATGCTTTCCATTCCCCACACTTTTTTCACATCGTTTCTCTTCCTTTTTCTTACTCAAAGTGTGACAAAAATCTGTATCTCCTTTGATTGTTACATTCGTATATCAGTGAGAGAAATAGCGACCTTTCTTGCTAATTCTTAACAGTTTAAGGGTCGATTTTTCAATAACGACTTATTCGGCTAAATAAAATAAGTTTATATTGATACTCTGTCACGTTATAAAATAGATCAAATCGAATGTAAAGCGTATGAAACGTCGTCTGCAAAAATTTTGTAGATAATTAAAATTTGACTCATAAACAAATATAGTAATAGTTTTTCTAAAAGGTAAGTGACTTCACTAGCCTTATAGAAAGATTTTACCACAGAAGATTGTGTCAAAAACTATGGTAACAAGCTGTATAAGATGTCTGTTCCGTGTCTACTTTTGTATCTTTGATCATTCTACAGGTATATGACAATTTATATTACTAGTTTACTATGGAAGTGTATGTTTAAATTGTTTTGATTCCTCTTTCAATTGGTGCATATTTATAATCAAATATTTTATGCATGAACATGCGCGTCGCCATCCGATGGTTTGTCGGGGTCTGGGGGAGGGGCGGGGGCTCTTGGTTAAATTCATAATAGTTTTATCTATTTTTACATTCTTGGAGGATCTAAGGTAAGACAGATAAACCCCGTCCTCCTAATTAGTAAATTTAAATAATTGCTTCTTGAATGATTAGGTCACTTTTTAGTTCAGGTGTTCAATCATTTAAGAAAGCAGATCGAGAGCGCGGACGTTTCATCGTTTCCTGGAATGGGCGGATAACAGGCGTGGCTACTGCGAGAAGCGCGGGGTGAGGCGAAGTGTGCGGGCGCGGTGCGGGGGTGCGGCGGGGGATGCTACAACCGAGGTCAGCCGGTCACGTGAATTTGCTAGCGGAAGCAAGATATATCTGGCTTGCTACAGCCTACTCATGTGAACCTGGACCTCTCTATTTCGAATACCTTTGTCTTTAATCGTATATTTCTATAAACTTGTTACGCTCATGCTTGAAAGTGGGTGTTTCTCGTTGGACCGATTGATCAGTGACCCGATCGGCCCAACGGGAAAAAGCTAAGTACGTGGTTATGGTGTAGTTTAATGCACAGTCTAATCATATAAGTATCAATAAGTACCTATTTATTTCCAGCACAGTTTCTATAATAATTACTTGAATTTTGAAAGTGTTAATAATACTGCATCATTCCAAAAAAATATACATAGTTAACACTGTCTGTATTGAAGTACCGTCTAAGTTTTCTTTAGTTGACCCAACAAAAACAACCGGGAACGTTAAATCTAGTCACAGCAAAGAAATCAGCAATTAGTGTCAGTAATAATAAAAAATGCAAGAGAATAAAATGCATTTGACAGTGTAACGTCGCCCGCCATCGTATAATTCCGTCCGTGAACTGCAAACAGCGACTGTCAAATGCATGCAATATTTGTTTTATTCATCAAAGCTCAGCCGGCATTGCTAATAACGTCAGGAATCAAATGAATTTTTAAGTTTATGATCGCAACTTATTGTACATTCCATCAGCTTGTTAAACAAAAAAGTGCCAAATGTAAGAGGATTTTTTATTAGCCACCAAAATTATTTGTAGTGTGTTAAAAATAAAACTAATTTTAATTAAACGGTGTTTAAGCTGAATCTGTACAAAAAGCTTCTTCTGTGGTAACTATCTTTTGATCTATTCATTTCCTGATTTAAAAGTTTGAGTTCGCAGGCGAGCGAATTTGTCTACGAGGAAGGCATTTTAGTTCAAAAAATCCAAAATAAAACTCTTTCATTAATGTTAAAGACTGTTTTATTCAATTTTCAATCAATAGTTCTGTAGGAAAAACTTATCTTCTTAAAACTGTTAACCTCTGCTTTAGAGATTTATGATATGTCTTTTATTAATTTTGTTTATTAAAATTGTTTGTCCTATGTCCCATGTCTGAAATGTCCTTATTAATTTTTCTATGTCCAATGATCGATAGATTGCGTGAAAGGTGACATGATCAAGAAGGGAGTGATGACTGAGATGACGGATCATAGAGTTATTTGTAGTACAAAAACCCAGTGCGCCGGCGCAGAGTAGGATAAGGCAGGGGAGATGATGATGATGTCCAGTCGTTGAGGCTGTGATTTCATGTGCGGCGCACAAAATTTTATAAACCTTAAGGTTTTGGCTTAATTTTTAAGCAGCCTAATGGCAACCTCACATGGTATTTCTTTTTTCATAAACAAAATAATTAAAGGTAATCAATAAATAACATTTTTATAATAAGAGTAAGTTTTAATCGAAATAAATCAATATGCAATATAGATTTGTATCTAAAATCCTACCCATAAACGCATGTATTTGTACAAGCCATGTGTAATTACTGACGTTAATTGTAACACCGTAGTAGCATAGGTACGATACGTAATTCATTGTTTAGTCAGATTTGATTGTAGCTGCTTCCAACATGCAATTTCGATTAATGTTGTTGACATAACACGAGCATACAAACATACCTCTTTGTGTTAGTATTGAATAACTTATCAACCTACTTGACTATTAATGGAAATGTTAATTTAATGCCTAAATTAGGTTTTTAAGAAAAGAATCACAACTATTTGTATCTTTAACTGTTTTAAAAACACATCACGCTACTAGTGGCCGTGAATATTCATACAAAATGTTTAATTTTTTTCCATCGAGGTCAATTTTCCCTTCCATAAAATTCGTAAACTTGATTTTAAATGGACTCTGAAATATTAATCATTCCTAGTTAACACTACATTCTGTACAATTTTCTGCCAATGTTAATTTATAGTACAGTGAACATCAACAGAGATAAGCAAAGGTACAAACTTTTACATTCATGACCATAATCTGTTCCATCCGATTATTCATCAATTGTATGCATATGAAAAATATGTGTTAATTTACGCTTTAATGGTTTTAAAATGTCGAGAGGAATTGTTACATGATATGAGTTGGGTGGCCGCAAAATTAGTCCATTACCGCCACTTTAAGGGAACGAGCCGACGCGGCTCACCGCAAAATTTATGAATATAAATTTATTGCAGCGGGAATGCAAGCACTCGGCGCAAGTTACGAAACGTCCCCTATTGAAGAGCATAACTGAACGAGAGGCAAACGTAGACGTAGAAAGAGGAAGGGACATACATATATGTATGTTTACGAATACATCGTACGATACTGACATGCAACTAACGAAATGGTACTTGTAACTTTCCCATATTTTGTTTGCGGTTTGAATTGAACTTTGCTTTTTAACAATGCTCGTTGATATTTTACAATCATCTGTTTCTGTATGCCGTACTTATTGGATAATAAAAAATGTAGCTGCTTATTTTTTTTATTCTTTCAGTATACAATGAGCATAAGATACGAACGGCAGAATAATTGGGCCAGCTCCATTAGGGAATTCTAGGATATCATAAGAGTATTTGCTTCTTTGTTTCGCCTGAATAACATTGTTTTTATTGCTTCCCTTAGTTTTGTTTTTTACTCAAACATACACATAGTCTTGCTATTTTATAAATTCTTCATGACTAGCGCCTATCTATTAATCTCTTTATTCTTTGTAGACTACCATTTCGTCTGCTTCGTTATAAAAATGAGTCATATCTTACAACCACATTACATTTACAATTGTAGATTACGACAGACTAACCTGCTAATTCCTAGGTACTGACTAGTTTTACTTGTACCGTATTTTATAGTACATAAAATGAATTTCAAAATGTTCTCCACGTTTCTAAAGAACGTCGTCTCTAATTTAATACGGAGCTTATTACGCTCCTACGTAACCTTTTATTACTCCTATTACTTAACTTCAACCCGTAGCGTCCTCGCAACTTGATCGCATCTAAGAGCTCTATGATTGCTCTTCTCTATCTTTAGCAGTAATAAAGAATCTTTTGAAACTTTATCCGTTTTTTGTTATGCTTTTAAATGTTGTTCTTTTCGTTGCGCTTATTTTACACACAGATAAAACGTTTCTGTAAAACCGACAATATAATTGATATTAAAGCATTGAAACATCCTTTTAATATTTAATTTTAGTTATTAAAACACGAACTTCAATAAATGTCATCTTATTATACACAAACCCAAATCTTCTTTGCTATGTTTTTCTGTTTTTATAAAGCGACTTCTAAAATACATCTATGTATTATTCCAGATTTTTTTCTCCGACGTTACACAATGTATGGAATATTATAATCATCAAGGGATTTTTACGCCTGTAGTCACGTCTCGTATTTATATTTCTATGATATCTTGATATAAATACAAAACTGATTGCTACCGTGTGGCAGTCGAACAGTCAATTGTGTTGTTATTGCTTTAAAATAAATATACCTTTTCAATTTTCAAGAAGAAACGATGTATTTTTCAAAGTGATTCTGTAGATATGGGAACGTGGAGATAAAATGAAAACATTTCATCGTTAGAAATAAATTTTATAATTGGATCTTGGATAGCAATATTACTTGTTATTTGAAACTATTGAGTACTGAAATCCAGTATTGTTTGTAACGTTTCCATTTGCCATTTCAGGTTTTGATATTGATACAAGTAAATATGTAGTTCCAAGTATTAACAGTAGGATATTGTGTATCAGCTAACAATACATTTGTATCGACGATACGATGGGCCTTCCAGCGCCTAACGAAGCTTAACCGGACTCCACGCCCTTTGTCTGTACTACTATATTGATTTCACTCCGCGCTCCGTTCATCTGAATATCCGAAAACACAATAGGTTGCGCTTTTTAAACAAGTTTCGGATTGGCGTATAATTTAACAAAACATTTTCAAGTATACATCATACAAATACTAATATTATAAATGCGAAAGTTTATATGGATGGATAGATGGATGGATGGATGTTTTTTAGCGTTTGTAGCCCAAACGGCTGAACGGATCTTCATGAAATTTGGCACAGGTTTAGAGCATAGTCTGGAAGAACACATAGGCTACTTTTTATCCCTGGAATAGTTAAGAGTAAGTCGCGGGCAACAGCTCGTATTGTAATAAAATATAAAACCAGCCAGTTGGTGACTAAGTAACTTACATATAAAATAAAAAGTAATACTATGTTGCAATAATTGGCTAAATGATATATCTAATTGTTACTCTAACTAAATTGCTTACTAACATATAATTGATATTTCAAATCCCAAGATTAGTCGCATCGAAACACTAATTAGGTTCATCTTCTAACTGAGTACAGTTGGCTGAGTTAATACCAATCATAACTCAATTGATCAAGCCATTGAAACGGCAAACGTATAATACATAGCTTCAATCGCTAATAATCATTATTAGTACGAGTATGTTAATTGAAAACGATCTATTAATTTGCCTTTATACAATTGATATGAATTTTTTTTTTCGGAAAGGCCTTTAAGAACATAAAATTATTTAGGCTCCACCCTGCTTCTAAAAAAATGTGTTATTAGAATATTTTACAATTCTTCTGCTAGACCAGATATTAAATAGCTATTAATTGTTGTTAAATATGTACTTGAACAAAAATCGATATCTAATAAAACATAAACTGGAACATTACAATTATTGGAATTCATTTGCACGGCTTCATTTCTATGAAGCTATTTCTATAGCTCTTGGAAAATACATTGCCGAGAGCGAGCTGCTAAATGCAAAATGTACATCAAAATACATATTTGTATTGAATCATTTTAATTAGGTTTATAACAACTATAAACAGAAATTGAAGCGAAAATTGGCTTAATTTATATGCACAAAAACACCCACTTCATTTTACCAATTAAATTTCCACTTAATTTTGGTAATGAACTAACGAGGCAATGTTTCGTAGCGTATATCAGTTTTGGAAAATCCTGTTCAACAGAAAAGGTTGGATAACATATTTTTTGTATTATCGTTATCCCAGTTTATGTTTACGTTAATTGATTCGTGCAATTACTAAATTACATTAAGATTATTATCCCCAATATTATGAAAATATATTTAATCTTCATGTTTCTACACTCGTTGTAACTTTTAACAAGCTCCGTAGTTGAACAAATTGTATTAAGCTCTTTAGTACACACTTAAATTCTATAAGACTACAATAAAGAAAAATAAATAATATACTAATAAATCTCATCAAGTACATAGAACTTACACGATTACAAATCCTTTGAAGCACACGAAAAAATCGGTATCATTTTTTAAAACATAATGAAATTCTTGAATACGTAACAATGCTCTTAAGTCTCAAGGATGATTCAAGAGATTTAAGCGAATAGGTTTACAATGAGCTAAAAGCTTTTCTTTTTAATCGACTTCGAAAAAGGACGAGGTTCTCAGTTTGTTTTTCATTTGTTTTTATTTTGTAGTCGTTATTGAAACATAGTTAAGGATGTCGTGTAATTTACATTAACAAACATGTTTACTATTTTCACAACTCGGAATTATCTTTACAATAGGTTTAAATTTTCTTTGCAATTTAAATGTAAAATGTTTATCTGTTAAAATGTCCAATCGTCGGAAACTAGTAGTCGGTTCAGTTGACAGCAAAACAAATTGAACAAATCCGATGCTGTATTCAATAAATTTCCTTTCAATGATGCTGAATGCTAGCAGTTATCGTGAGAAAAGCTCGCGAGATAGAATCCGTAGGGCGGCAACTAGGTGTAACGGCAACCGGGGTGCGGCCGGCTGCCTTGGATCGATTCAATTCCTCCGCTCGACGGAACACCGTTCATGCAAATACGGATTCATATTTTATTGATACAGTTGATAACGTTTTTGTGTATTCAACAAACTTTTAATCCATATTATTTTATTTCAATCTAAACATGTTCCAATATTTGTAGAAAGGTAAATTATCTATTGAATTGATCCAAGAATTATCCTTGAATAATTTCATTAGTGTAAATTGATATCCCAAAATTGTCTAATTACATTCCTAGTCTATCTTATTTCTCTTACTTATATTATGAATTTTACTTAAAGCATGCAATGCTGAACGGATCTCGATAAATTTTGACATAAAAATAAAGGTTAGTCTGGAAGAACACTTGGGATTCTTACGTTTTTTAATACTACACAAACGGAAGCTAGTAGTCATTTATAGTCAAACATTTGTGGAAACATTCGGTGCCCTGTGTACTTTTTGTCTATTAGTAGTCCAACAGACTCGTAGGTTGCTACGAGAGCGGCCTGTCACAAAAATATGTCTACTCCAGATCGATTTAACGTTCGTATCGTAGTTCATTTACCCGCTACTACTTATATAGAACTACGATGCTGTTTATTTTGACTCGCTTCGACGGAGTTAATCACGCTCTCATTTCAATGCCTACCTAAAATAGAGTCAATAGAGCTAAAAATATAGACCAGTTGTTCCCATAATACCGGTCAATGTGATTATTTTTATCTAGAATCAATCGACTTAAATAGATTGTTAGTATGAAATGAATTGTATTGTAATGCTATTGTAAAAACTGTATATATCTTGCAGCAATACAATTTCATATAATGCGAAGAACGTGATTGTGAATGACGACTGAACTGAAAGAAGAGAATGACAAACTATTATCATGCTAATATTATAAATGCGAAAGTTTGGATGGATGGTTGTATGTTACTACGTGTCTATAAAACGGCTTAAAGGATATCTACAAAAAGCATTGATATCTAGTCTGGAAAAAGTCAATCAAAAATAACATTATAAAAAGTTATTTAATAATGCAATTATGTAATTACCATATCCAATTTCCACTGTAAAATAAGTTTAAAAAATGTTAATTTTCTTTATAGGAATAACGTCAGTTTGTTAAAGATTTTTTTAACGAGGCAGATAGCCGTTACACACGATGTTTTACCAAGCTCCCTTTGACTAGCTATCGGGAATATTCGTGACGTATAAATTGAAAGGTCAATTTACAGCACGTTATCTGGACGAGTACTATTAATTGAGCTGTGCTCTCTATTCACGTAAATGTTTCCTGTTGAATCTCACGACTTTAAAGTCCGTACATGCAACTCACCATTTATCGGATCTATTTTGAAGGGTCGAGCTTTAATAGGAAATTGTAGTAGTGAGTTCACACCTTTATCTGCATTTACGATATTTATATTCTATTTAATATTGAGTAAAACATGTATACAACGTTACAAGATTCACATAGCAAATTGTAAGGCTTTCGATAGTTACCCGAATCCTATTTCTCGTTAGGCAGGAATAACGTCAAAGCCGTAATAGTTTCCACTCGCAAACAAAGGCATTCATACGATCTTCTAATAGATATCGAATATGAAGGTATATGGTATACTCGTATATCTGTATCTACTAATATCTCCGTGCAACGGTGGGCCGAAATATGCCCTAATGATATTTCCGTTAGTGGGTGGCAGGTCTCGCTAGACCCCCCAACACTAGAATACATTAAATTGTTATAACTTTGTGGAAACAGAATGTATACATAATATACAATATATATATATTGTATATTGTATGTTATGTATATATATATACACCTGAGATAATCGTTTCGCACTAGCGAGTGGGACGTAGTTTACTTCGTCCGAACGAGCTTAGGTACTGCGTCAGGCCGATATCGACCTGTTACGCAGCAATCGTGTAAACGAGTTATAATTAACAAATATTTTAACTTTTAAAAGTTTAAGACAACATTAATGCAACTGCCTCTCTTTGCTATTTTTGTATTATAATTTTAGCTATTTAACTATATAAGCTTGTAAACGCATAGTTTAATTATCATTTTCAGTAAGCCGTTACAGAAAACGCTTTTCCCCTAAAGCCTTGCAAACATAATTGAAGTAGTTAACTGAGGCGCTCGTACCGTAATAGCTCTTCTATAGCTGAATTGATCATTCAAGTTAAGCTGTATTGAACGGACGGCCTTTGGAGATCAATTTGATAGGTAAAATTATTACTCGAACGTTCAACATAGTTATGTATTTTACTGATATATAATTTTATAAATCGATAAGCTTAGCTGACTATACCTACGTTTTAAAGAAGAAGAATACGTTTCAAGTCGAATAACATCTCACTCTTTAAAATCGACCAAGTATTTAAACTACAGAAAACTAACGAACTTACTCTTAATCAGCAAAGAGTATTAATATTCTCTGCTTCTTGCGATTCATGCCATAGAATATGTGACTAACATTGATTGTGCCTGCTTTAACATCTTCGCACTGCAGAGCCGCTTCGCCCGGTGTAATACCACGACCACACAGAAAACAGGCGTGAAGTGGAAGCAATTCCGCGTACAGTCTGATGAGTGTGGTGCCGTAGGCCTAATTTTAGTCCCATCCTCTTTCCACAATTTTCTTAAGAGAAAATGATGGGAAGGAAAAGTGGATTTGACGGTGGGGAAGACGCATAGCAAGGGGAAATATCTTCTTTATATGAGTCTGCTCCTCCGTCAATTAAGGGTAGGCAACGCATCTGCAATTACGGATGTTTATGGGCAGCGGTCGTTTTCCATTTCGGTGGATTCAGGTGGCCGCTTACTCGTTTGCCAAATCATATTATAAAAAAAAATATTTATAGATAAAAAAAAGCCTATTTGTCTATTTTGTGCTATGTGCTATGTTACTACCCTTAAATTAGAGGAGCGACGCATTCGCTAATGGAATGCAGAAATGTTGCGGTTAACGGGAATTTCATGATATCAGTACGGCAGCAAACATTCCTTGTTATAGAATTTCCTTGTTATATCCTTGGTATAAAAATGTGTTTAATGTAATTTATCTTATCTCACACTTTTATTGAGAATTCTTGGTGTGGTATTAAAAAAAGGCTACGAAGAATGTCTTCCGAAGTAATATTGACAACATCTGTAGTTAATTTCCTTTTTGTACAATAGTCGGGGAAAGGGTAAATTTGAACACTTTGCAATATTGCATAAAACAAAGTAGTCACCTGTTACAAAGGGAAGTGTCCTTTCACATTTTCACTAACATGTTCAAAGCGGATGTGTGGCTGCGCATTTATTTGTATTTGAATGGCCGCTGTCTCCTTGAAATATACACTTGTATTTTATCAAGCCTAACAATTAAATGTCCAATTTGTAACATATTTATTTCTTACTTTATTGTACTCCATTTCAATTGTTTCATTTTATAATTTGTTATCGAGATTATTCTCAGTTGTTTTCGAATATAATTTGTGTCGCTCTGTCACTTTTGCCGCTGAATATAAAGGGGTAAGGAACAACGTACGTTCCTTTCCTTTAGTAATCAATAGTTATGTGTCCAGTCGGTTCGGAAAATCCCTTGATGACAAATTACAAGTCGTACGCAGAATGTCAACTATAAATAAGATGTGGATAGAATTTAGAAATCTAAGGTCTTAACTCGTTCGGTGCCATTTGCTTTGCGAGTTCATTTTAATACGTAGTCTCGTGAAACCTATTAGTACAGACAGAATATAATCTAGACGAATTTAAGAAAGTAAGATATCGTCGAAGTTGGCATTCCATCGCTCTGAATTTTAGATCCTACAAATTTAAACTGTGTACTAGCGATACTAAAAAATAAATATGATTTAAAACTTATTAAAATGTTTTAGCAAAGCAAACAGTTTCGGCACTGTAACTTTGTTGCCGCTCTACTCCGTTAGCTTGTTTGTGTTTGTTCACTCTGTACTGTATGCATTACCGTAACTCCCAATGGATTTTATTGACGGTCAAATTTGACTGCAACGAGAAGTATACGGCTTTATGCAAACAGCTTGACATAAACACGTTTGCTATCAATTAGTCTAAATTAAATTAAATTTTGATCTAAACTCTAAATCTTGTTTGAAAATTTCGTTAGTAAACGAGTTTGATACTACATGTGCCAACATCAGATTTTTTCCCTAAATGAAATCATTTTGAAGAAAAAAAAATAGTATTCACTGTAAATGGTTTTACATGAAACCACGCTTATTGACGAAAATAAATTTAATTTTAATATCATCATCATCATCATCATCACCACTGCGGGAATCGTAGCCTAAGTAATCTAAGTTTAGGATGACTAGGCAATAGTACTCGTATATGGACAATAATCCACGGTGACCAAGTGCGGGTTGGTTGACTTCACACATATCTTTGAATTTCTTCGCCGATATGAAAGTTGCATCACGATGTTTCGATTCACTGTATTTGTAATATGATCAGGGAAAAACCTATTAAATAAAATAAAACGAAGTTGTATTAGCGAACTTGTTTCTTTGTAGAGTGCACTCTTTTAAATTATGTGATTAGTAGAAAACGTAGAGGAAAGCCTTGTCCTCGATAAACTTAGTACTAACTTGTTGTTGCGCAAAAGAAGTTAGTTAAGGAAAAAATGCACAAATTTGTAATAGAAATGGCAATAGCATACATACGTAGTGTTATGATTAAATATTAATTGAAACATTAAAGTGTTTGTATGAATTCAAATATTTTACTTCTACCTACTTAAATTATGCGATTAGTTTATTTTTGTTTTCCTAATACGCTTTAACATACTTATAACAAAACCGTGTCTTAAATGGAAATAAACAAACATGCATGTTGTTAAGTTTACATACTAAGTTTAGCAAAGTGTATTAAAACAAAATGCCAAGCTGACCTTTAGCTATTTATAAGTATCATCCAAGTTTTGTAAGTATTCTCACGAAACACTTTATATATCTGTGATGGAACTTAAGCTCCTCCTTTGAACTGAAACACACCACTCGCAGAAGCAAGATAATCCGCTTTAAAATCAGTGGAAAATAGTAAGCTTTTCTTTTGAGTTCCTCTCAAAAGCTTCAGAAGTTTTGCAGCGAAATAAACATTCAAACAACTTACTGTCTGGGATTGCACTAACAAAAATTATCGTAATGAAATAAAATGATCGCTGCTATATTAAATATATTTTTAAAGAAAACATATTTCTATCAAAATATATTTGGTCCTGTAGATAAAACGTATTTAAACGACGACTCTTTCCTAACAATGAACATAAATGCTGGTATAGTTAGCTGGTGATGATGATAGGAAGTTCGAATATCGTATTTTTATACGATTATAAAGTGACGATCTGGCGTTAGCTCATTTTAATTTTTCATCCTATCACACTAATGTTACGAAATGAACATTTTTTTTATTTTCTTACTAAGTATCTCTTTAACGGATGTCGATGAAATTCAGGACAAATGTAGGAATTTTTTTATTCCGCGCGGACAAAAAACAGACACAAAAAGAACACAATTTCCTAGAAAACATAAGCAGATACTTATTGGACTAATATAAATATTGAGACGTCAGATATGAACTACCAAATATTACACTAATAGAAACGAAATAAAAGCACTCGTCTTGGAAACAACTATAATGAAATCGACTCAATAAAGAAAATCAGCAAACATGTTTTGTTTACAGGAAAATGTTTACGTAAAAGTATTGCTACCTTTTCTTAGTTTTTTTTATAAAACAATACAATATTTAAGGAAATGTGGGTGTATTGGTATAGCTTACGATTTTGGCTACATCAAAAACATTTAAGAAGATTAAAAAACGGATAAAAATTAAACATTTTAAATATTCGTATTGTTTTTCTTTCCGTAGTTAAAAAAGGAGCCTTCTGTTCGCATCGCTGAGCACGTTTCATAGATGAACACGTTTTATAAATAGAAAAAAAATCAAGCGATATTTGCATTCACGTTTTCGGCGAAATCGGAACGTGCTTCAGAGGTAAAAATTATTTTAGACGAGAGCAATGTGGACGGTACTTTGAGCCCCGGGGAAATTTTCTTGCTGCCTCGCGTTGCTTTAATTAAAAATGGAAAATTAACCAAAGGTTATATGTTTACTAGCGTTCCAGACTACTGTTATATCCTATACATAAGTACATGCATCTACTCAAATACGCTAATTTACGTGTTAAGTGAGTTGATACATAGGGTTGGAGTAGTTTCCTTGAGAACTGATCTCCTTGTTAAATTTGCACAACCCGATTGCTATTCGGGTGAAAAATAATGAAATTTGAAATGTATCTATAGTTAATAAATATACATCGTCGATGTGGCAGCAAACAATAGATATTTAAATTGGTATATTGGAATCACTTAAAACTGAATCCAGTTTCTATCCCAAACACTAAAAACAAATGCGATATTTCTAGTCGTTCTGAAAATTTTCAGCCAATAGTTAATCCACTCTAAACTATTAAAAAACATCCACGGTCCTATATCCAATAACATTTTATTTAGTGTATTTTTTATTTTTAGAGATGGCATTGGATGCGCTCCGAAGAGTTTATTTTAAATTATAAAACTCACAGTTTTATACATCACTTTAAATAACACAAATTTTTTATTCTATATTTCACAGTAATGAAAGTAAGTGCCTTCGAATGGAATCTGAATTGTTAGTTGGCAAATAAATTTCGTTCTAAAATAAACTTAAAACACGACACGGTAAACAATAGCGGAATACATTTGCTATCTTTGTACTTTAAAAGACGTCTATTCACGATAGTCTTCTTTCAGATTGCATTATTCACTTTGATTGTCTTTGAATTCAACTATTCTTACTATTATGTAAGAAAGTACGTCAGAGTTGGCATTACTAATGGATTCATGCACTACTTAGGAGCCGTAACTCGTAACTATCTACTCATGAATACTAAAGGGGAGGACTAAGCTATCGTTTGACGTTGACGAACTAAATCGATTTGTATATTCAACTTTAAGCTTTAATTGAATTTTTGATTATCACTTATTTTTACGAGCTTTTACCACAACTTCATGTGCTCAAAAAATATAAATAAAGTACATCATTTGTAATATACAGTTGCGACTTGTGAAAAAATATGTTAATCAAACGTATTTCCTGAAAACCGTGTAAAACCGTGAAAAACACACACTGTTTTAGAATCACAGGTAGCTTATATTTTCTTCCACATCCAAGGTTGTGCTAGAAATGGTTTACGGCAATAGTCGAATAGCGGGATTCGAACTCTCGACCACATAATCGGAAATCCATTCCCATAACCATTAGACTATGGGCATTTTTATATAAATACCAGCCGTCGCACGCGACTCCGACCCCGTGACTGCGACCCCAACTTAATTAGCAGCCTATGAGTTCTTCAAGATTATGTTCTACTTCAACCCCAAATTTAATTGAGATCCGTTTAGCTGTTTAACTCTAAAAACATCCATCCATCCATCTACATTTTTGTATTTATAATATTTGTAAGAGACTTAAAAAGGGAAATGAAACGATTATAATATGCAAGACCTCGGTAGGATATATTGGATATATAATATTGAAGGTTACATCTCGTAGCTCATTGTAGGCCCGTAGCCTCACTGCGACCTCGATCGTAGCTCGTAGCACGATCACACCGACCTCGAGGGTGATGTAAAAAATACATGTCGATTGTAGTTACGAAAAGACTGTTCGTTAAATTTAACAAAAAAGCAACATAAATATCAGATGTGATTCGAAATCCAAGAACATTCAATTCTTTTTAGATTACTACGTTATAGAAGCATTCAAATATCACTTGCTACATAATGTTGTGTTTGTTTTGAAATAAATTACAGCATATTTTATATCTTGTTTCGAGCTTCTCATTTTTCATATGCTGAGCTTTACAGAAGTTTTAATTAATATAAATGAGCCTTTGAAATCTGCGGCGGACTACGCTCTACCTCTCCACAAGAATATCAACTTGACTAGTGAGTAAAGTTGATATTCATTGATATTATGTAGGTATAAATAATTATGAAATATCCACCTTATTACAGAAATATTTTAAATATAGGAATTTTCAAATTTTGCAAATCACGCACTAATATTATTTTAACCGGCCAACTAACCAAATTATGTTTTATACCAAGCGCGTTGGCGTTGTTAATTAACAATTGCCTAGGTCGATATCGATTTAATCAAATTAATTGATACCGCATACCTGTTGCATTCTACCGCAAATAAATATATAATACAACACTTTGAAGTTTCGTAGAATCGTATTCCGATACATATAGAATAGTTGCACTGTAAGTTTGTATGATTAAATGGGAACAGTTTTTATTTCATTTCTTTACGAAATAACATAACCAGAGAATGGAAAACATTTTATTTTTTACACTGCGTTAAACTTTCAATTGCAAATATTAAAATTCAAAACCCAAATAACAAAGAAAACCTTTGCCATAGGCTAAGAATTTTAGTAACCATGGCAACCTTGTTTCTTCTGCTGCTATTGGCTGGTAATTTTTGTTCTTGCTTATAGTAACATGCTTTGTTTATCGTAAGTTTAGGGATTTTATGAAAAGAAAAGATTAATTTTTAAATATACTATGATTTACATCCTATAAAAAAGTAGTGGCTGTGTACACTCTATTATATTAATATACATAAATTGATAATAATCTAATGTACATTGACGAGAACAATAGAGCTTCAATATAGTAAGACGCACTTTGAAAGCACCTCAAAGTGAATTCTATTTCCGACCATTAATGGGTATTCAGGTTCTCAACGGTCTTCTCTGTACCCTCTCTCAAAGCTATCTCATTTCCTATTATGTTGCAAACAAGTCCAGAGAGCGGTTACTTGTTTGAGAATTGTTGGGAGGCAGGGCGCATGCGCGGCCCGGCCGGAGCCTGACGAATCACTCCGCGAAGTCGACAGTCTCCCTTCTGTCCCTGTGCGATAACTGCCGGCAGCCGCTTCGGCCCATTCATAGCGGACATTAACTTAGCGCCACGCGCCACTGTGCACCTCGGTACGACTCTTAAAAACACCGATCATCTAATTGCTGTTTTTTCAGGTCAGTTATATTTTTTTTTAAATACTGGTTTTAAATAAGTTTGTGACTATTTACTATTGCTATTTTTTACAATATGGTTTGAAAGGATTTTTTAAAATAAAAAAAAATTATGGTGACTAGTTATTATTTTTATTTTTATGAAATAAAATAAATTTTCGGTATCAATTTTATTTAAGATATTACTTATCTGTGAGAGATATTAATTTTATTAAGCTTTATCAGCGATTGCCTTACAAACTTTAAGCAGATGTGAGAAACGATTAAGCTTTCAGAATTATTTATCCAACAAGATTTTTTTAAGAGCTGTGGGATAAATATTCTTTATAATAGGTTTCACTGAAATTTGCAACTACCGAAATAAAATTTGATTGAAAATTAAAAAACAGTGTCGGCTAATTAACTAAACTCAGACTATTACAAAAACTAAGCATTAATTATAATGTTAAAACAAACTTTAATTTATTACCGTTTATAAAAAATAAAGTTATTAGAAGTTATAGAGTTGCGAAGTTATTAATTCAACATATATTTAACCGCAATGAATTAAACTGCTGATCGGTTTAAATAAGGGTTTTTACTTTCTACTAGATTCTCGAAGTAACAATTAACTTACAACATAGTTGGTTTGGAAAAGCGCCGGTTTTTCTTGACGGTTCTGTAATACGCCATTTCTAAAGTTCCAAAAAGATTTTGCATTCGTGGAGAATTTACGCAATATTAGAAAATGAACTTTTTCTGATTTTTTTTTTATATTTCAGTTACAGTGTGTGCGTGCTATCTCGCAATAATAGAATTCTAGTCACAAAAGTACTAAATCGATATACTAGGAGTACACTAACTTATTCCTTAGTACAAAAGAAGATAAACGAACGAAATCTCGCATCGACATAACTTTTCATTACTAACTCTTAAGTGCTATTTGCCTGCATTTTTATTTAGGGCGAGGACGCAAAGCAATGCAAGTACTAATTTAAAAGGCGAAGCAAACTTCTGTGAGAATAACATCGTTATTAACTTTAAAAGCACTTTTATTTTCTACCGGTTGTATTAATTGTGTCTTTGTTCTTTATGATAAAAAAATATATTCATATAATAAAATTGGAGTGTATGTGTATGTAATATCCAAAGAAAGATTCCAAATTTCGTAAAGATAGTTGTATTTGCGTTGCTGATAACGAAAATTGCATTTAAAACCTTTCTGTCTGTTTGTTTGCAAGCCGCGTTTTTCCGGGTACACTCTGGAATTTTGACGGGACTTTCAATGAAGGCTAGCTGACATAGACCGGCATATTTTTAATACCGCGTTGTTAAAATGGCGACCGATCGCTATCTCTGGAACGGGTCCACCGATTTTGTCGGGACTGACTGGAAGGTATTTAATGCTCGCGAGTTTGTTATAGACAAACATTATTTTTTTTTAATTCCGAAGATTACATATTTAAAAAAGTTTGAGGGCGATAGCTCGTATAATGAATATTAATTATACGCACATATTTTGCAACTATGAAACTTAATAAACATACGAGTATAACCAACCACAAATATTTAAACAAAAACACTCTAAAACGTCAAGTTTTTACGTTTTGCACTCTCGTGTTTTTGTCAAACCATTATCTGACGTAGTTATTTTTATGTCGTCGGATGAGCCAAGGTAGGTAGGTTTAGAATTAAACGTATTTGAGGGTAAAAAGTGCCTCAGCTGACAGGGACAAAACCAAAAAAAGGCCCACGTAAACTAAAACCATTCTTAGATATTTTGCTTTGCAAGGGCCGCTCGAAATCTGACCGACGTGAAAATTTTAATGTAATTAGGAGTTTAAACGTGATCTTTTCCTTTAAGACGCTGTTATATTTTTAAATGTCTTTCCGTACACGGACGTCAGTCATTCCAATTTCACGAAAAGTACTTCTAAAGGTTTTCTTAAACGCGATTTCTATTTTTAAACTACATTAAAACTAAGAATACAACATCGAATCAAATCAAATCAATGTTTAAATCTAAATCGGGAAAGCTAATTGCAAAATCACTTTCGATTTCGAGCGCACCGGGCGCTCTAAACGGTGTCGGATTTGCGGAGTGTTTCGGACAGGTAACGTAACCGGCCGTAACACGATTTCCGACGCTTTTAAGCGATGAAACTGAAAGTGGTCTGCGGAAGCGGCGGCGGCCGATCTGTCATCGTTGGGATAACGTGAGCGCTTCAACCAAACAATTGACATGCAAACACTTCACTTACATGATAACGTTGGCTTTGTTTACACCTTAAATCAGTAAACAATCCTCTGCGAATAGACATCGAGCAACCTGTTAATTGCAGAAATAGCAGTAACAGCCATTATTAATTTGTTGTAAATCAATCAACATAGACTAACTTTGCACGGTTGAAATAAATGTAATGCATACTATACAATGTCCATGCTAGACACACATAGAACGGAAAATAAGTACTCATCATCATCATCATCACCAGCTCACTGTATGTCCTCACCGAGGGGTTCGGAGCCTACCCTAATAAGGGGTGACTAGGCCATAGTCAACCACGCTGGCCAAGTGCGGGTTGGTTGACTTCACACATATCTTTGAATTTCTTCGCCGATATGTGCAGGTTGCATCACGATGTTTTCCTTCACCATAAGAACGTCGGGTAAATTATGTACATTTGAAAATTCGAAAAATCGTAAATCACATTGGTACACGGCGGGATTCAAACCCAAGACCTGTAGATTACAAGTCGAGTGTTCAAGCCACTGAGCCACCGACGCTCTTAATAAGTACTATATTCCGTATAAAATGATAAAAAATTTCAAATACACACATGTGCACGTAAACTGTTGTACAGTCGGCGGTTACCTTAATAATAGACGTCATGAGAATATGTCCAACTGTTCTCTAAGTGATTTGCATATGTCGAGTTTGAAAGTTTTCAGTTGCAAATCGATTAATAATTCATAAAATAATTTCAGTATCTCGTGTTTGATCAATTAATATTTTAATGTTTAAAATAGTGTTCGCTAACTCATTGTAAAGTAAATCAAGACGTTGCTGTCTTTTGTAACCAAATGATACAAGTGAATACCTATTAATAAAAATAGAAATGCCATAAAACAGTCGGTTCTGTTTTTAAATACTTTTTATATAAACTCTGTGTTTCTTTGTTTCAGACAAAATGTCGTCGAAACTGCCATAGCTTATAGTCAAATGACAATAACTAGAACAAAGGTGGGATTATTATTTATTTCATTTCTATAGATTATAATATTTAATATACAGATTTCTAGAATTACTACCAAAATATTTGATTTTCTGTTAAAATTTAATAAAGGCTAGCTCGAAATAGTTAAATTAATCTAAAGCTGCAATATGAGATTTCCTAGAATGGACGAATATTTCATTTAGTCAACGTTTCAACGTTTATTACAGAATATCTGAAATTCAATAGAATTTCTGCGTTTAATCAAATAAGCTCACTGTAATA
Organism: Papilio polytes; assembly: GCF_000836215.1. NCBI lineage: Eukaryota > Metazoa > Arthropoda > Insecta > Lepidoptera > Papilionidae > Papilio > Papilio polytes. Next base: position 587,420 of record NW_013528493.1, read on the forward strand.
TTGCATTTCAATTGAATACCGCGTACATTGGCAAAGGTAAGCTAAACAATTCCTATAGCTGTGGAAACGGCAAATCTGGATGTGAATTATTAAGTCGGTGTATTGATGGACCAACGTATTTGTACCGTTTAAATTGTATCTATATTAAGCGAACAGAACGATGTTTTCACGAACGAACGATGTTTTGTGTGAATGAAATAGTCACTACATTTATTATTTAAAGTACATCCAAGGAACGATTTCCGCTACGCTAGTAATAATTATGTTTGCCATTTTAGTTATTTAGCCGCTCAGATTTAATTATAAGAATTTCGCTTTTTGTTCGTCTCGAAGATCTAAAGCGAAGTGTCCACTAGCAATCATTTGCAGAAGTTGACTTGCGCAAGCGACTTCCGACGTCACCGCTCTCGCAAATGGACTGCTGCAACTTTGTGACTCGTCTTATATAGAGAAATGGCATTCAATGGAGACTGTTTTCATTTGATTTTTCAAGAAATTGTGCAAATTATTGGCCAGTGGATACTTGACTTTAGGTTTGCAGAATGATATTACAAATATAATATTTTCATCAGTGTGGGAGCGCTCATGAGACAGTCGTGTCATCCTCTACTTGAGCACCAACAAGCCGGCGGGGACGAAAACCTGCTGTACACACCAATCGATCAAATTTCAGGTAACCACTGGCTCTCACTAATTGATACCCAAACGGAAACTTGAGCACCGTTACTATTCTAACTTCTAACTTGTTCGAATCAAACGTTCCAATAACTTAATTAGCCCACAATGTAACCGGAACTCAGTTTCGTATTCCAACAAAGATGAGACAGGTGCTCATGTTTGCGTAAAGGCTAAATTAAATTCAAACTAGACTGTAATTTTAATAATTCGAAGCTTTTGAATCAGTGGCGCTTGTTTGCCGATAAAAGGCTTCACTTAGCTCATTAATATTGAGAGCAATTTTCGTATTTCAAAATGACCTAAATTAAGTGGAAATATCACACCGTATTTTAATTAACTTGACACTTTAAACCAGTTAATTGTTAAAATTAAACGCATCAAATGGTACTTGCAAAATGTTGTTACATTTTCCATGGTTTTTATTATTTAAAATTTCATTCGAATGCTCCTAGTCCTTTGATATATTTATCATACTCGTGTTCAAGTGTTCTAATGAAATAAACTATTTTATCGAACGTACTCTTCTTGAACATTCAACAAAACTTCAAGACGTAATAAATTTGTCTCAACTTCAAACTGATTTTTTTCTTCTTTTAAACATTTAAAGAAATTAATTAGCAACTAAATATTTTAATGAAGACAACAATAATTTAAATTCCTAAGTTATCCTTTTTTGTTATTTTGTTTTCTCGTATCTACAAGCAGTCGGTATTTCCTTTCTTCAGTTTCGAAAAGAAAAATCTTTTATTTTCATCAATTATTATTTTTTATTTATAAAAAAATGGCAATAAGTTCCTTAGTTTCAGAAACACGTACTTTAATTTGTAATTTATTTTATTTAAGTTTATACGAGTACCCCTATATCAGTCTAACTATCAATTACGTTTTTCGTAAAAAAAAAAGGTTTTTGGTTAAAGTCATTTAGTTCGGAATAAAAACATTAGGCGAAAGGTGACTGTTAGCTAATGTAACATTTTTTGATTTAACTCTTTGTAAACCGGAATTTCGTGGCCATTGCCGCAGATTGTCAGTACGGTGATCACTTTGGTTCGATGTTATGCGTACGGAATCATGACATTGTTAGAATCAAATGGGTGCAATGAGCTGTTTCCATTTACCTTACATGCATCATTCAATTTAAAATTTAAAAAAAAAAAACACAAATAAAACGTCGCTTGGGAGACAAAGTTTACAAAATTTAATAATTACCATTGGATTTACGATCATTAACTAAGTCCTTATCTAAATACATTGGCTATATACTAAAAGAAAGTAGGAGTATGTATGTACGTACAAAGTGTTATGAATCTGATTACTTAAGTTTTACTTAATAGTATTTCCCAATGGCCAGTTTAGATGTAGGATGATTTAGCAGTAGAACTGGAAGCGGAATTTGCAGGCTAGGTTTGTCGGTCGTTGGGGGGTATTGGCGGCTTCGATAGGAGAATAAACAAGGAGTTTTGATACAGTGCTACCTGAACATGTGGCCCGGGAGGCCGGCAGCAAGCTGACACGATATGCGCCGACGGAGGAGGACGAGGCGACACTCAGGGAACTTCTACTTAGGTACGTGTGACCCTAGCGACATGTCGAACAGCATTAGCTTTCCGCCTTTACTATTGGCTTCATTGCATTGTCGATTCATGAAATTCTGTGTGTTGATGTGTCTATAAAATGTTTTTATTTCACCTTGGCTTGGCATCCTAAATATCTATTATTGCAGATATTTTACTGATGCGATCAGCGACGCCTATCATCACTCACTTTCCCTTACTTCATAACATCGGACCATAGAACCACCGTACGACTACGTACATTAGTATCAATGTCCATGACATTACTATGTTATGCATTGACAACAAGTCTAGCACATCGTATTAGCTTATACTATTCATGTAATGACAAAAACTTGTAACTTCCAAAGTCCACGATGTATCCATGTTAGGTAGGGAAGCTTGCATGCGTGTGACCTTATAGTTTACGTAGAACGTTAACATCCCGTTACTTCAATTTGTTAAAATAACACAAAATATCCTGTTTACCTTGTCGATTGTTGGTGATGCAACCTAACACGCTCAATCCATACCACATCCGATCCCCACACTGTATATAATGCATTAAGTCTTAACACATCTCAAAATCTTTCTTATAAACTATGTGAGTACGTCTTTCTTTTCATCTAGTTTAACGTCGATACATCATAGGGGAGATAAAAATAGCGCCCAGCAATAAACCTAGTTGGAAAAGTCATCGAAGAATTGCACTTATTAGATAAATTACTTATTTTCTTCATTCAATTTAAAAGATATAAATCTCGAAATTGAAGTCATATTTCTTGTTTAAGTATAAAAATTACAACGTACAAATAGAAATAAATACAAAAACCAAACGCTTGTTTATAGAAAATAAAATGTTAAGAGGAATTTTTCCTCGTCTGAGAATTTAAGAAGCTTAAGTCCTCCTAACGTTTCATTAGAGAGTTTCATTTCAATATTTCAGAGAATCAATAAACAGCTTACGTCAAGTGCTTTGCCGTGTGCTCCCAATTAGACAGAATTTATTACGTTGCTAAGATTTTTCCAGGGAGTTCTTAAAAGGTATCATTTATTTGAGTACCATCAATAGGACTTATTGGAATAAAATATTATAAAAATATACAAACGATGTTTGTTATCGACGATTCGTGGTATATAAAATTCTAAATATTCTAAATATTTAGATGTTATTCGTATTGGTACAGAAAAACATTAAGGGCCTGTCCCACCAAATTGTAAATAGTCTGATAACAATCCAACGTGTAAAATTTGCGACGGAAATATCGGATTTTGTTACCTTCTCTGACAGTGACGGCATTTTTAAGCTATCTGAGCCTCTATCAGCTAGTGGTGGAATAGACCCTAAGTTAGGTATGCCGTAGCCCGTTTAAGTTTTCTGGCATGTTAACCATCTTGTCATACGATCCTTCGCAATAAATTAAATGATTTGTAAAGTCAACCAACCCTCACTGGTCCAGCGGTTTACAAAAGTCTAGTCATATAATAAAGTCAATTCAGTATTTGACCGGTAGAAACATCTCACATATTGTTATTTAATATCCTTAGATATTAAACTGAATTGTATGGTATTAACAACAGCTAGACACAAAGTGTAGCTTAAGTCTGTCAGTAAGGAACACAAGTAGCGAGCCATTTATAATGTACTGCGCAGTCTGCACTCCGGCGACATGAATCCACCCACTATATCTCCCTTAAAACATTCCATCTTAATAAATGTCCACATAATAAAATGTTTCCCACTGTTACAAATTATTTGTACATTTGCGCAAAAAAAAAAATAGAAATAAATCAGTAACTAAAATACACTTCGTGTGAAAATACCTCCAAATGATATTAATTATCACATTACATTATAATTGGAAGCAGAAATTGAAAATGAAAAGTAAATTAAATTTTAACGCCAATAAATGTTTGTAACCATTTTGCGGTGGTCAATACGATGAATCTGATTTCTGAAATTATATCAAACGAATTTCAACACGCCAACGATATTCGAAATGAAAATAATGGCATAAACATTGCAGAACAAAGACGGCGTTCGCCGAATTAATTAAAGTATCAATTTCGAAATTGTTCATTAACGAATTGCCTGAAAACAATTGACGGCCCGAACGTATCAGTTGCGAAGCGAGGCTCGCTCGCTTTTGTTATAGATTAAACAATTGTTCTATAATTTGGAGCAAAAGTTGCTTTTAAAAGCATTTTTTTTAAATAAAACTAACTACGAGTGTATGTTATCATACATTATAGAATAATCATAGCCAAGTTAAATAATGAAGAAAGAGCAACTTCTATTGTCAAATCGTACAGTTAGTTATTTTCTTTCGCTCTTGCCATAGATTGTAGTGGATTGAACTCGCGACCGTAGGCCCTACTACTACAACTACTAGGGCATTTTCTTACTATTTCGTCGTCAGACGTCGCGAGTAAAAGCTTGTATAAAATAGATTAGATAACACGAGCATTGTAGACAGGTACGTTGAAGACGTAATTTGTTTAATTATTTCTGTACATATATTAGTTGCAACATATTAACATAATCTAAAACCTTGTTCTTTTGTAGACACACGTTTTCGCGAAAAGTTAGAGTTTATTCAATTACTAGAAAAACATATTTGTTTAGCTTTTATATGAGGTTTATAACGTAACAAGTAGCAGACAATAATAGGGGGATATCTACTATGATCTTTGAATATTTATTTTTAGTACGTCAGTTATTAAAAACTAATTGATTATAAACTTACTAATATTATGAATGCGAAAGTTTAGATGTTTGTTAGAGTTTGCCGTCTAAACGGCTGGACGGATTTCGATGAAATTTGGCATAGATGTAGAGCCTAGTCTGGAAGAACACGTGGGCTACTTACTTTTGTTTAATTTTAATTCCACGCGGACGGAGTCGCGGGTGAAAGCTTATATTCATATAATTATTTTTAAGTGGATGTATAATTAACATAAGTTTGAAAAGCGGGGGATAATTTGTTTTTACTCAAGTTGTAAATTTAATTCACATTGGCAACATACATTTCACAAAAAAAAAACACTGTCACAAAGCTCTCTGTGTAAAGTTTTATACTAACAACGTTCATTAAAATGATTTTAAATTATCCAGCTTTGATTTAGAAACATTAACGAAACATGTAAAAAGATAAGTTATTTTACGCCAGAATTTAAAAGCGTATTCTAAATTCATTTAGAGTTGATATAAATAGATGTTCGGAAAAACGGGATTGTTACCACATTAGCCTTCTTGAAACTAGACCGATAGTAAGGGCGTGTCCCACCAAATTGTAAACTGTCTGATAACAATCCAACGTGTAAAGTATGTGATGGAAATATCGGACATGGTTCCTTTATCTGACAGTGACGTTTTTTTTTAAGCTATCTGACCCTCTATAAGTCAATGTTGGGACAAGCACTCAATATAATATTTTCTGACTGCCACATAATTACAATCAGCACGTGATCATGGCGCATGCAACCGTGCCAAAATATCAGGACTTCGAACAGGCTAATCTTAGTAGGAAATCCATTTGTTAGAAACTATACTTAGAGTGGCGTAAACTGTTGGTGCACCACCTCTAAAACGATAATCAAACATTTTCTTAGAAAAAAACTATTCATGTCTTGAAACGTATTTAGTTTTTCTTTGTTTACCTCATTTTTAGTAGAAACACAATGTTTGTAGACTACAAGAGTATTCAGAAATTTAGCAATAGTTTGTAAACAACAACTGACAACAATAGTAAATAGAGTGAGCGTGCTGCTTTACTCTAAAATCGGCAACCTACGAATACCTTCGCGATAAAATATTCACGGAGGGCATTGCCCATCCAAAATTAGGACATTCGCTATTTTTGCCCGACTGGCCGTAGAGTAATGTTTTCAAAATCCGTTACTCTGTCCGTATTTATTAACTCTTATTGTTTTACTGAATGATCTTAAAATGTGAATTGTCATTAGTATTATTCCCCAGGGTAATGTTTAATAGCGTGTGATGTTGTTGGCAGCCTTCAGAGACAGGTGAGCGTGATGAGCATGAATCTGACCGCGAAGCTGGACGAGCTACAGCGCGGCGACCGGCAGCTGGAGACGACGGTCGCGCTGTGTGAGATCCGCACGCAGCTGCAAGAGCTCACCAAGAGCGTGGAGTCATGCCAGAGCGAAGTCTCAGAGGTAACACGCCAACATACTAACACAAGCACTCACTCGGTCCAAATTGACCAAACCCGAAACTCAACACCTAACTCCAAAAAGTTTTCAAAGCGCTGTCGGTCTCAAAAGGAAATACATAACTTCAAGTATTAACCCCCAGTGAAATTAGATTTCCGGCGTGAGAATCTAGAAAGCAAACTTCTCCCTAAATACTCGTAGTTTGGCATTATTTCAGCAGCATGCAGTTTTGGCTGAAAGACAGCTTAGCAACTATCGACGAGTTTATGCTTTGGGTATTTAGCGATTAAACATGTACTTTGGTACTTATGGTGACTTATTAATAACCAGTGCACACTAAAAATATTTGAAAAGAACGATTATTACCAGACACGTGACCTGATAAAAAACTCGTTTAATTTCTTTAGCGAGCTACATTTCTAAGTTAAAACTTTCTTTTACAAAATCGTCTTAATATTTTTTTTAATAATAACGTTACCTGTATCTGTAAATATAAAACGCAGTGAATATTATAAAATCACGCGCACGCCCTTAGCAAGGTAGATACCGTTGCTACGTGATAATTGCCTCACGAGGTCGCTCGCTGCCCTCATTACTCTAAATAACATTTTTACATACATTTTTCTCTCACCTTTAATAAAATTTTCCTAACCTCAGGATCATTTTTTACTGCGGTTTAAACTGTACAGTTAACAATTTTACTTTTTTAAACTGTAATCACATACTTACTAAAATATTCATATTTGTATCATCAATTTGAACAAACATTATAAAAACCAAAGACAATAAATGATTTTGTCAGACACTGAAGTGTGTAAATGGACTTTCGCATTTATACTAAATTCGACTATTTATACTAGTATATCTAAAACATATTTCTTATAACAATACGCTACCACCACCCAGTGGGCTTTGAGGCTGGTAGACGGTGGTTAGGTACCCCAAAGATAACAAAGACAGCAGACAAATTCCTACATTATTCAATTATATTTGATGAAGGATATGCCGTTACGTATTCACACCTAAGTTTGACAAACATCGTCCTAAGAAGTCTACGTTCTATAGGTTAAGCGCGACATGGTTGCCATCAAGCAGGAGTTGGACACGGTGCAGCAAGTCAAGGAAGAGATCGAAGAGCTGCGGGAATATGTCGATAGACTGGAAGAGCATTCCCAAAGGAGGAAGCTGAGACTGCTCGAACAGGTCAGCTTATTAATTTGCTGTTGTAACTACAATTCTTGATTAAACCAGACCGCTTCGATAGACGTATTATAACTTTATAAAATGACATCTTGTACGTCTACATTTCGTAAAGCACTACCTAGAAGAAAAACGTTTGCTTCACTTAGTCTATCTATGTCTAATATGCCTTGTAACTGCAACGCATATTATTTCCATTAATAAAATGCGTTTGCCTCTCTCCACAGTAAAGAAAAATTGTATAATATTACACACCTAACAGAAGTAATTGCAAATGTAATGTATAAATACATTTTTGCTACGAAATAAGAATAAAAGTTGAATAATTACATTATTATGTTCACTTGCGTTTGTTTCATTTAAAAGTATTTGCATATTATTATTCGTCATATTTTAAATCGAAAACCTTGTTTTCGTCACTGATAAATCTCGGGAAATATATTTATAACACGCTCAGCTTAATCGTTTTAATCGAAAAGTCTTGTCGTTTTTAAATATATTCAATGAATACAAAAAGAATTGCTGTTTCATTTGGCTTTCTGCTCGAATAAAATCGTACAAAGCTGATTGAATTGAAGAGAACAACACTGCAAAATTAATTTAACTACACTTGATTTATTAAACGTTAAGATTCTTTTTTTAAATAACTACTTAGAAGGATAAAATAGAAAATTTGAAATTATAAGATGAAGCTCCACAGTCCGTATATACTTAACGTGAGTGTGCAATGTCTGAAAGTTATAGTTAAGAATATACGAATATACAAATTCTCATTTTAGCTTTTAAAAAGTAGAGATAGCAATAGTCTTTTGGTCAGATATATCATTGCTGTGTATTGTTTCAGGGTCTCACGTTTTTCTTGTCGTACGCCATCTTAGCGGCTGTCCTCGGCATGTTGCAGTTTGGTTACAACACCGGTGTCATCAACGCTCCCGGCAGAGTGAGACTCACACAATCATCTCTATGTTTCATTTCTAACAATAAATAATTCCTTAAATATCTATGTAATATTAAAAATTGAAGCTATTGTAATAGAAAGTCAAAACTAAAAGTCGAAATAAAATTAAGTAAAAATCGCACACTCAAAAGCGATTACAGTTATAACTTGTTAATATTGTGTTTCCTTGTCTCAATTTTTCTTTTAGATTTAAAAAGTTTTGTTACTATTTTATATAAATTGTTGTAAGTAGAAAACTGTGCATAACAGTTCGCTACCTTCAGCTAAACAGCTGCTTTATCTTCAGAACATCGAAAACTTCATGAAAGATGTATATAAAGATCGCTACGGAAAGGACATACACGACGATGCTGTGAACACATTGTATTCGATAGCGGTTAGCATCTTTGCTATCGGCGGTATGCTTGGCGGTTTCTCTGGCGGAATGATTGCAAACAGATTCGGAAGGTATAATCTAACAAAACTCTCGTAACTTTATTTAATTATTTAGCAAATGAGTACTGATTGTGTTTAATAACAGGAAGGGAGGTCTACTGCTAAACAACATCCTCGGCATCAGCGGCGCAAGTCTCATGGGTTTCACCAAAATCTCTCACTGTTACGAAATGCTATTCTTCGGAAGATTCATAATAGGCGTCAATTGCGGTAACTACTCGTATTCCAAGCTAACAGTAACTTTGATACACAAAGCGAGGGGAAGTTTGAACCGATGTATGTGCACGCTCCAGCGTAATAACTTTGTGACAAGCAACGCCCTCCGGCGGCGATAAATTAATTGACACCGACTGAATTCTAACCGCAGGATTAATTTGAGCCATGTTAACCGATACCATGGCGATTGCATTCAGCGGTTACGATGTAACTGATCAATTTGAACGCAACTGAATTTTCATCAAAAACTCAACGTTAATGTAAACAGAAAATAGTAAATTCTCTTATTTCGCTGACCTTTTATAAAACAAATCTTTTATAGAGCAGATTATGTTGCCGCAAGATTCTCGCAGCAATTTTCTTTTTAAATTGCATGGGATAACGTGTTGCCGCGATATTGAAAATCGCGGAAAAATTTTCTTTGAAAAGGAATTTTGCAGCTAAAAATAAAACTTTATCTCGGATAAGGTTCTTTGTAAAATCTGTTTGAAAGGGATTTTTTAAAATACCGTACTTTATGAACAATATAAGCCTGTTGTTGAGTTGATTTACCATCTTAATTTTATAAAATGCAAATGGAGATAAATTCGTTCTTTACTTTTTTATACATTTAGTTTATGTTTTATATAGTTTGTGGTGTTGATTTTGTTTTGATGATTGTGTGTGTGTGTGTCGTGTAGGGCTGAACACTTCACTGGTGCCAATGTACATATCGGAGATAGCGCCGCTGAACCTGCGCGGGGGGCTGGGCACCGTCAACCAACTGGCGGTCACCGTGGGCCTATTGCTCTCTCAGGTGCTGGGCATCGAGCAGATCCTTGGTACCGACGACGGGTGGCCCCTACTACTCGGTGAGTTAAAGAGTCATGACATACACACCAAAGTAAATGCAACTGGCATCGTTAATATGTCTATAATCATCTCTATATATAAAACGAGCTGTTGCCCGCAACTTCGTCCGCGTGGTATTAGAAAACATACGAACTATATAAATTACAAAAAACTACGTATCCCTCGGAAACCGGACATTTCTCGGGGATGAAGCTTATCCCATGTGTACTCCAGATTTTGTTTTATATCTGTGCCAAATTTCAATAAGATGTGTTGAACCGTTGCAGAATGATCGAGTAAACATTAAAAAACTAAATCAATGACTCCCACGGGAACCGTAACTATTCCCGGGATAAAAAGTAGCCTATGTGTTCTTCCCGACTATGCTCTAAACCTGTGCCAAATTTCATGGAGATCCGTTCAGCCGTTTAGGCCACAAAGGATAACAAACTTCCATCCATCCATCTATCCATCCATCCATCTATCCATCCATCCATCTATCCATCCATCCATCTAAACTTTCGCAATTATAATATTAGTAAGATTAATCATTCCATCCACCTCTGCAGTTAGTTAATGATTACGTCTGTTTTGAAAGTCTGTAATAGTAACAAACCGCAGCGCATTTGGTAAATAGTTTCGGTAATTCCAGGAACAACTCACGTGTGAATTGTGCATTTTAATGTATACAACCATTATATTTACCACTTTCCCATATTTCACTATAAATGTGGAACTATTTGGTAAGATTTAATAGTAAAATGAAAGCGATAGAAGAGACGAATAGACTGAGTAAAGTATTTTAGGAACTTTTAAGGGAATAAACACACAGAGAAATGAAAATAGCAATCATACTTACTTCCTAATGTTATAGACGTGAATGTTTATATGGATGGATGGATGTTTGTTAGAGTTTGTAGCTTAAACGCCTAAACGAATTTCTCTGATATTTGGTACAGATGTAGAGGATAATCTGGAAGAACGCAATGGCTTACTCTCTTTTTTTTTTTAATTCCACGCGGACGGAGTCTTGGGCGAAACTTAGTAATGTATAAAATAAGAAAGTATCTGTGCATACTTAATTTATAAATTAATTTCAGATAGTAGTAGTTCCTTTGCTTGATACACATTTTTATTTTTATATTAAACTTTAGTTGAAAAAGTATCCAAGGCGGGGAAAATAAACTGAACTTAGTGTGAAAATGTTACGAGCAAGTTAAAGTTTACACGATCTTTGACTCGGTCGGGGCAAGTGACGCCCAACTTCGATGCGGAATAAATACGTCTTTGACTTTCAAGACATTGATTAAATACTGCTTTCATAGAAAAATAAATATCGTAAAATATTGCTATAAAATTCTTATTTCCGCTTATGTTTTTATGCTTTTACTGCACAACGGACCATTTATTGATAATGCGAAAATTGTTGGTTTCGTGTTCTTTATTTAATACTAGGCTTTATTTACGACTACGTTACATTTGATGGCGTAATTAACAAAAACTAAATTTTGCAGCTCACTTACAGAGAAACATAGAATTAAGTATTATTTGATGTTACATCAAATATTTTTTTTAATATTTGTAATAGTGAGATGATCTTTGATAAGAAAGCCGATGTAATAGCTCAAAAAGGGGGGAAATAGACAAGGGAAAAATGTTTCTTTCGTAATACGTACCTAGATAAATACAATGCGGTCTAGGTTTGGCGATCTGTCCTGCTATTCTACAACTACTGCTCCTGCCGGCTTGTCCCGAGTCACCTCGTTATTTACTGATCACTCGTCAATGGGAAGAAGAGGCGCGACGTGCACTACGGAGATTACGTGCCAGCAATCAGGTACGCGAATTCATTGGTCAATTCTAAATCTTTATTTTAATTCGTACTACAACACACATTAACTAAAGATAAAATAATCCTGATAGATATGTAACTCAAATGTTAAATTGCGTTGAAATTGAAGTGAATGTTGAGATAGAATTGCTTCCAGGTGGAAGAGGATATTGAGGAGATGCGGGCGGAGGAGCGAGCGCAGCAGGCGGAAGCCTCCATATCGATGCGGGAACTGCTTTGCTCCCCCACTCTCCGAGCTCCCTTACTCATCGGCGTCGTCATGCAACTCTCTCAACAACTCAGCGGAATTAATGCGGTCCGATTCTGAACTAGTATTGCAATTGTGGATATACTTCAATCGGAAATTACTATAAATGTGACGAATATACTTAAATCGATTTGGATCACGAAAACCTGTTGTATCAGACTTATGATTAACTACTGATGTTTATTTCAGGAAAAGGTTGCCCCTTATTAAGCTTGGTGATAATCCACACAAGTCTTTTTTCATGGATTTATTTATGAGATTTTAAACAAAACCATCAAAGATTTCTTCATTATTATTTAATTTATAATCCGCAAGAGTGTAATGTACAAGTAAATATAGTGTATACAAGATACAAATGTCTTAAAAAAAATTACATTTTTTAAAATAATTCATGTTCTCAAGATCGAGATCAAAAGAAGACTATTAGACAATAATTTTCCGGCAGGTCTTCTATTATTCGACTTCACTGTTCACTTCGTCTGGTTTGACGGAGGAGTCTGCAAAGTTCGCGACTATGGGCATCGGTGCGATCATGGTGGGGATGACGCTGGTCTCCCTGCCGCTGATGGACCGCACCGGCCGCCGCACCCTGCATCTCTATGGCCTCGGTGGAATGTTCATCTTCTCCATATTCATTACCATCTCTTTCCTCATAAAGGTGTGTCTTATATAAGAACGACAGCAAACAAAAAGAAACTCCCTGGAGGCCTAATTGTAATCCCTTTTCCTTTTCAACCTTTTTTTAAGAAGAAAGTATGGGAAGGACAAGTGGATTTGACGGTGGAAGAACGCATGGGAAGGGGAAATTTCCCCTTTATGTGCTTCTCCTCCTCCGTCAATAAAGGGTAGGCAACGCATCTGCATTTGCGGATGTTTATGGACAGCGGTCGCTTTCTATTTCGATGGATTCAGGAAGCCGCTTGCTCGTTTGCCGCTTTACGTAAAAAAAAAACTCAAATTTAATTTCGTGATACCTCTATTTTTTTCTGAAATATAGAATTTAGTTACGATCAAATGGAAAATGATATTAAAACTATACAAAGTAATAAACTTATAAAATATGTATAAGTAATACCCTTCTTAATAATTCAAATGGAATTCTTAACCCGTCCATTTGCGAACAAAACTGTTACCTCGAACTTTTATTGAGATATTTGCCCATGTCAAAATATTGACATGACATCTCATAGGGTTCGTCATATTAAGGATACAAAGCAAACTTATTTGTCTTAATATTACATGTTACTTTGGCTGTAAAAATATGGAGACTATTCAGAATTTAATGGCAAATAAAGAAAGGGCAAACGCTTGGGTTTTTTTTAAAATGACCCGGAAAGAATTTTCGTATTGTTCAACATCAAGCATAAAATTAAATTAAAAAAAGTATGTGCGTACTATGTTTTGGTAAGATTTCATCGTAAGTTTATATTGGCTCGTTCCTTCCATTTGAGCTAAGAACTCAACTCTACTGATATTTGTATTATTGCATAATGCCATCACTTACACTCTCTTTTAAAGTGTAGACATAACAATATGTGTCAATTAATTTGTCACGTTAGTCGAAATCCACAGTTACATTAAAAGCATTTAATTACACTCGGAAATCAAATACAAATGTTGACAGCGGAAGGAACCAGCCACTGTGTGTTTCATTTCGTGAATCCGCGCGTTGTTTGCTTTTGTTTATTCCTTAACAACGATGCGCGGAACACGAAACTGATTGTTCTAGAATTAACTATTTGCTTAAGCACGCTTTTTACTGCTTTGTTCGTTATTTTCACATTGTTAAACTATTGTGTGCTCGACAACTATCTCATTCATGCAAACTTCTTTTTAAATTATTTAATTTTGTTTTGAGATTCATACCCATATAATACTAAAAGAACATTGAAACATTTCCAGCCCCTTATCGTTCGTTTATACATATACAATTATCACGTATATCACTTTGAATAAATTCATCTTTTAGTTACCTACAGATTGCTTTTAAAAGCTTTAATTATGACTCGATAATATTAACACAACAACCCAGTTGACAATATTGCATGAAAGCTTTTATGTTTTACTCATTCATTACTTCACGTTGATTTGCTTTTGCTTAACGCTAGTTCCTCCCCCCCCCCCTTGCG
>NW_013528493.1:603561-649467 GCF_000836215.1 Papilio polytes
CGCCGCCCGCTCCTCTCGACGAGAAACACGACTCACGTGAGTTACACCACACCACATCACATCCCGTCACGCTACAACTCACCGACACCAACATCACATATTAGCTTACCACACTTATATATGCTTTATCAGGCGGCTTTACATTGCGTGTGATTCTGCAGCCTTCGGTTCTTCACAACCATTAGTTAAATTACGCATTGTGGAAACCCTTTACACATCTGCTTATTATTCTGTAAAAAATATGATACTCAAAACGCATTCCACTACCATAACTAGTACCAACTCAATCTGGAAAACTTCTAGGTTGTAGATACTTTTAGGAATGTTTAGGCCGAACGCAAACCGCGCTACACCACTACACGCATCAGAAAACCGAATAACAAACATAAAAGTGATCTTACTTCTGATATATTCATTACGTCATCGAATCGGATCATAGAACAAAATTAATTAATCAACATGTTCTTAAAGCCGTGTCAATAATTGATAAGAAATATTTTTGAATCAAATGGATAAAACACGAAAATCTGAATAATATAACTTCTTATGTTGTTTTTTGTAGTTTAATTTGTGTCCAATATACTTGTGAATAAAGGCTAACGTAACGTCGATCTGATCATCCTTATGAGATCATTTTTATCTTGTTACTCGTCCTTTTATACCAGACCCCGCACTTCATTGAATTCATTGTATTTGTGTCCAACTTGTTTTTCCAATGCTTTTGCTTTTCATAACAGTTTTTCATTGAATGTATGCGTCTCGTCAACACTTTAATTTATACAAATGGAAAAAACAGTTTATAGTTTGCTGTACAAACTTTAATATAAATAAGTGGGCACTCTATTTAAGCCTGCGTCTGAAAACAAACGACAATAGAAGGAAAGTATTGACACAGCTGTTTACAGAAAAAGCTTTTTTAAAACGAAAAACAATAGTCGAAGAAACTTATATCTCCCAGCTCAGTATACTGATAATTGAAGACCGCTTCGTTCGTGCTCGGCGATACCTCCTTTGCTTTAGTTATTTGCGAAAAGGATTTCCAACGAAATATACGTACTGATGAACTATAAGTCAGACATCAAAATATATTCCAGATCAAATTGTATACGATTTCCTGGAATGCTTTATTTCATGGAACATAGTAGTAATTACTATTCGTTTGTCTATTGTCGTGCCTGTGTTAGTCCGAAGCTAACAATGTGGTTTACAGAACGAGAGCAGCGTTTTATTTACGAACGAAGTCGATTTAGGAAATTAAAAGTAGTTTTGTTTGCGGTGTCAGCTTTAATTCGTCAGGGTTCATTAACTGCTTTGAGCTTGTTTTATGCTCAGATTGAAGATTGCTTTCTGAATTTTAAGGTATATTAGTTATATTAAATTATATATTAGTTATATTACATTTTAGTGGAACATGTTCAAATTCTGATTAACGCAATTAATAGTATTTTTTGTAGAAGTTTACGTATTTTACCGATTTCAGCTTCATGCTTGTAATCAATTAAAGAGTAGTTTCGGAAAAACAGAGTGTGTAAACATAGATAGAATAGGTATTTGTAAATGTAGAGGCGCGGCAGCAATTTGATGTAGAGATATACTTAATAAGTATATGTAATGAAACAGTAGTTTATGTTTTGTGTGTGTGGGTGTAGTGTCGGAGCAGTCGTCGGGGGCCGGGGAGGGCGGGCGGCCGCCGCCCCCGCTGCCCCCGCCGCGCTTCCCCACCCCCGGCAACGTCTGACACTGGGAGATAGCTGTGCATGCGCCGGCGCCGCTGGTCGCCCCCATCAAGGCCGCCGCCAACTTCTTGTTTCATGGACTGAAGCGCCAAGCCGCGGGCCGCTCTATCACTACCACACAACAAATGTTCTAAATCGATGTGATTAGGTATAATAACGAAACTTAATTATAAGTCACGGCGTAAAATTTACATATATAGATTCTTTAGTCGGTCATATTATGACGTAATTTATGAAATGCCTAGGTACCGTGTAAAGTGCCATTGGTTTCTTATACCCGTTTTAAGTAGGTCTTCATGAAATTTTAATAAAAAAATGTAAGAATTAACTGATCAAATTTGATTGAATTGGAAGCGAGGGCAATGAGAGCCATGTGAGCTCCGTTCGTGGACGGGCCGTTGAATGATTTTAGCTTTAGATATATATAAAAGTTAACTGTTAAGTATTTGATGGTGATGAGGATGATAATATATTCTATATGATAAAAATAAAAGTAGATTTTTATCGAACAAATAGGATGCAATGACTGTGAGGAAGCGGTGCGTTGTGCGGGATGTGTATACGCACGGGTCATTTGCCAACACATAGGTAGATAACTCTAATATATGTACGTCACTTCGAGTACGTTAGACCGAGATCCGTGGTCGGTAGATTGACATCAACTATTTCATAGTCCGGTACTGAAAAGCACTACAAATAGTACGATAGGAGCAATTTGTCAGGAGAATGTGTCGTCACACACAACCCTATGGAGAGGCTCGTTGCCTACCTTTACTTAGGAGTGATATAATCAGAGGAGTAACGTTAATCAAATCCAGCTTTTCTGGAATAACGTAAGTATGGACTTAACTTATACAACTTTAGGACTTGATAACTTCTTAAGCAATCCTTACCTAATGTCATACTTGCCCATAATTCCTAAATCTATACGAGCTTTCTACTGACAAAATCCCAGCTTTGCTTCCAAAATGATGTAGTTCTTCCGACTATAGGATCCCGAACAACAGGTTCGTACTCGCATCGTGCTTACATTTCAATCGTACACACGACACGACTCGACACGTCACGTCACGACACGTCACGACACGACACGATGGCTCATTTACTGTCACGGACAAACGTAAGGAGTATATTATATTATATTATGCTGTGACTATTATAATGTTGATTTTTTTATACATAATTATATTGTTTTATGAATGTTTTATTCTCCTTTTACTGATGATTATTATTATATCTATTGTGTAATCAATTAAAGTCATATCTAAAATGACCGTAATAAATATAATTAAAAAGTAAGTTATAAATAAATAATTGTATTATTATAACTATTATTGGACAGCTACATTTTAATTGCAGTTGCGGGAATTGAACGTATCGCATATATATGTATATGTATACATGTCGATGTACGTATATATGTATATATGTGTATGTGTACATTAAACAATATTAGTAAATTATACACAATTATCACACCTGTACCGTACCACATATTATGTTCCAGTTACGTTTCATAATAGTTTATAACATATTTTTGTAGCTGTAAGACATAATAAACAGATATGTTATCTTTTTATTTGATGAAAAGGTTTAGATTACGATAAGTTATACAATTTGTAAAGACTTTTAACAATGTAAAGCTTTTAATCTTGTACGCTCCTAGAAAACAATCGTTTCATTATTTATTAGTTAGGGTTCAGTAGATACTACAGGGTTGTTCCGATCTGTTCGTCCGTGCATCCGACAAATGCTCAATTCAATATTAAGATATGGCTCTCTGGTCTGTTAGCGTGTCGCTTGTGTCGCTTGTGTTGTACCACAAGCACGGCCTAATGTAATGTATAAAACTGGCTACTGACTCGTGCCGTTGACTGATCACTGTGAACTTTACCTTACTGCCATTTATTAATTAAAATAACCTTTAAGATTATCAAAACAAAGAATTATTTTCTTGATGTCTGACAGCCCTAGTAAGTAAGCCAATAGATTAATTATGACTTCTTCTCTTCAAATTTCTCGCTCTCTCCTCACTTTAGGAACCTATTCAGAATAGTACACGGGACGGCGACTACCCTACTGTTAAACTGCAACAGCCGCCAGTTGGTACTTATGTGTTGGAACTAATTGTTATAATGTTAGCGAAGTTTAATAAATAAATATAGATTACCATAAAGCATCTTAATTACATAGCAATGTATTTAAGGTGTCATTTTCATGTCAATTACTTACGATAAAATAATATAATAAAATAGAAAATTCAATACTTACAACTCATTATTCTAAATTAACTTAACAATCTTTATCATATCCAATTTTCTGACTGTAAACCATTATATGTTTTTTTTTATATTATGCTAATTATGAATGTACAAATATGACAAAAAAAATTGGAACAAAAATTATACCATAATTATGTTAAAAATAATTGGTTGTCTATTACTTGTTAAGTCTGTATCTCAAGAACTATGTATGTATCTATTCGTCCTATTTGATGTTTGTTTAAATATCTCGAAATGAGTAATTAAGTGTATGTGCCATAATAAAAAGAATAAATCATACAATATAACACAGATATTTAAATTATAAGTTTTCTCATTTCACTTAGTAATCAAACTCAGTATGAAATATTAATCAATCTTAAAAGTAGACATTAATATATTTGCATTCTGCATTTAAAGAATAATATTGTACTTTAAATATCCGTGTAGTTGAAGACTGTAATAACAGAAAGCTGTGGTTTGCCTCTATGAAATATTAGGATATAAGTTAACGAAACATATACAAAATTCTAAAGTATATAGGAACAGTATTTGTAGCGTGTGGTCCCACCATCAACTAGGTAAGATACTTATGTAACTACAGTTATGATATAAAATACATTGTTATCCGTTTAGAGAAAGTTCACAGGTCGTCATCGAACAAGTTAAATGTGAATTAATATTAGGTTGGGGAAAAATAAATCCAATGTTTTCTTTTTATCATATATTAATGAAAATATGATCTATAAAAATCATTTTCTTTCTTTTAAAAAAAATAACAAAAAAAATTGTGTTCCGATTCCCCAACCCAATAAATGTTATACATTTAGAATGTTATCTA
This sequence comes from Papilio polytes, assembly GCF_000836215.1. Taxonomy (NCBI): domain Eukaryota; kingdom Metazoa; phylum Arthropoda; class Insecta; order Lepidoptera; family Papilionidae; genus Papilio; species Papilio polytes. The sequence continues at coordinate 608,400 of NW_013528493.1, forward strand.
GGTAATGAGGAAAAGTTAGTTTGACACATTTAATTGTATGCTCAAGAGTATTTATAATATAAGCAATTGTAGAATAGATATTGGATTGGTTGTTCCACTGGTGTAGAAGACACGACATTTCGTGTTCGCTTATTTGTAAATAGAGTTGGAGACTCGGCGAGTGGCGACACTGGATGCACGGATGGACAGCTCACAGGGGAATGCATCCCCTTTCGCTCGCAAACGACACCCTAAATCCTTCTAAAGCACTATCCACGTTAACGCCACGATTATCTGAAAAGCATTTGAGTTTCAATACTCGGAGATTACTCCGCTACTTGTACAAAAGGAACTTGTAAAGTTTTATTGTAACTAATACTTGTTATAAAAACTTTAAAATAAACCGACACGATGTTTTATTTACATTCGTATGATGCACCTATTCAAATAATTTCACATAATACATTATTACATCAAGAGCAATTTTAAGAAAAAAAAAATATATACAAAATCAAATATCTTGTCTCTACCTATCTATGATCATTGTCAGCTGCCTATTCTTGCCCTACTTATGAAGGGTTGAGGCAACAAAGTTACGGAAATATAACCAGCCTTTATAAAAGGAGGTGGAAGAAAAAGGTGGAATACTAGGGCCGCAATAAAGGGGATGGGTTAGGCTATGACACCATTGTACACCAGGTACATCGTGATCGTGTTTATGGGAGATCGTAATGATACTACTAGTGCTCTGAAAAATCTACCTATTACTGCAACAGGATTTCCTGGTGATCTACCGACAAATTCTATCGAATAATTATTCTGAAATATAACATACAAAAGCATCATTTACCTGACAAAAATAACATCAATCGATCAACAAAAATACAAAATATTAGATTATGATAACTATTGCTAATATAAATAAAAAAAAACCAACTGGTAGCTACCACTGTATTCCTACTTGCAATTATAATGTCGTTTTCCTTTTTAAATCATCCACCAAAATTCTAACTAGTACCGCCATCTATTGTCTGATGTTTGCTTCTACTTACATTATCCTGGCAATAGATGTCTCCACTGACATTGCTTTATTTGCAACAGCGACATCTAGTAAAGCTACTACTTCCACATTATAAATCAGCGCCATCTATTAGCCCCTTAAACATTTACGACTAATGTTTCTAAAATCTATAAAATTTGAAATTTGGCAGAACAAGTAAAACGAAATATATTTTATGACAATTTATTTAATACACACAATCAGTGACAAAGAAATACTTTGCTTGAGATCTGGGATTCTACTGAGAATACTGCACTTTTATATTTTTATGTGATTCCGTCAAAATTCACACACAAATAAGTCATTTAAACTACTAACAGTTAACAGCTTAAAATAAATAATCTAGCAAGGAAACTAAGAGTACGACATAACAACCAAACATTAATTTGTATAAATTTCTTTAGTTAATTTAAATTTACAAGTAAAAAATAAATCGCTTTATTATTTATACTACAAATAAAAAATTACTAGATTTAGCTAGCGACTCTGCGTGGAATTTAAGAAAAACAATAGTAAGTAATCTATAGATCATCCAGATTATACTTTACATCTATGCCAAAATTTTGGGCTTGGGATCTATTCAGCCATTTGGTCTATAAAATTCAACAAACATCCATCTATCTTTCTAAATTTTTACATTTATTTATTACTAAGAAGTAAGATTAAATATAAAAGTGAATTGACAAATTTTGATTGACAAAATTACTGGAATAATTTGGATGGTATCTATTTGATGAGCTTTTAGACTTACAAACCATGAAATTACTTTTACCACCATTTTTTGAAAACAGTAATTACAACATGATAAAATAAATCAATAATCCGATAAAATATAAATCATATAGTATAATGTCTTACGAAAGTTTTAATAAGTTAATATGAAAAAATGTTGAAATTACGATTTTACTATTTACATTGTCCATATCTCAAGAATAATAATATAATTAGGAAAATTTTAATTACACTTTATAACAACTTCTGCAGACTGAAAGGTTATTTCTAAAAAAATATCCATTGAACTATTATAATGAGACAAAATTAAACTAAGAACAAAAGTATTAACATTAACAATGTTTATTAAACATGAATAATACATTTAATAATGTATAAGACATAACTAGAAGCTAACAAATACAAGATTTAGGTGAGATGAGATATCTTATATAAGACCTAGGTAACATTTTGAGATCTGAGTTTTTTTGTGCAGCCTGTTCGATCTACTCATGGCTCCTAGACTTATTGGTAAGTATGGGATACAATAAGTCCCCAAAACATCTTAAATTAATTAGTACCATTGTGGTTATCTATCCCGAGGAGTTCCACAAAACGCCCCAAAAGTAGTTTAGTGTAGCTGTCCAAACGGAAAGCTGTGGACTCTAGTGCTGACAGTTCAACATATATTTTATCAATTTGCTCAAGCAACGGCTTAACTTCTACTTGATCTGAAATAAATGGTAGTTTAATCAATAAAATATAACATCTTTTATATAAATAGGTTAATAAATACTAAGAACACATTTTAAAACATCTTCAGAAAACACTTTTTTTCACAATACTATCAGATCAGGTTTAGGTTTTCATTACTAGAGAATTAAAAATATCTTGCACTTTAAATTTTATTTTGGAATGATTAAAATGATAGAACATAAACTTACATTTATGATTGCTGTCATCTAATGACTTGTTGAGATTTACTGCCAGGGATTGAAGACTTGCATATTTAGTGATGACCATTCTGTTTGTCTCTTCTAAGAGAACATAATTTTCCTAAAACATCACAAATTATGTAAAATACTGCACCTGCTGAAATCATTTTGTGTATTATAAAACATAACATAACATTTTAAATATATAAATAAACTGTCTCGTTCTAAACTATTTAATAAGACCCTTTACCAAAAATTTTTAACACCCAAAATCACTGGCAATAATCTTATGAAATAGTCAACCTGATCAGTCATAGTTTGATGATTTGAAAAACTAAAAATGCTCAACTAAACTGCTCAATAACCATATTTTATAAACTAATCCCATAATATAAGACATGTTTCTACAACATTATGCATTTATGTTACCTGACCAGTCTCAATTTCTCCTTGAAGGTAGTCGTTAGTACGTTTAAACATCTGCGTTGCTAATCGGCTAAGGACAGGATCGTGTGGATCTAACAAATCAAAACTGGAACAACTCGGAAACATACGTAAATCTGTAATAAATTAATAATGTTACAATACAGATGAATTATGGCAAAGCTATCCTAGATTAAGCATTTAAAATTCAATAGTTAAAATTACAAATTCTGCTGATTATTGATTTAAAACATATACTTTACCTTTGTTTCTTCGTTCACCAGTCCAAGATTCCTTTTCTTCAGACATTATTTTTTATTTATTAGTGAATTTTTTGGTGTGAATTAACTTACTGATTATTTCTTAACTTAATACTTGGTCCACATTCAACCTTGCTTGACAACAAGTTGAATAAATAAATATTAAATATAGATAAATCCAATTCAAAACCTTGAGTTTGAGTATTCGCCGGATGGTGTTTTGAAATTTGACAATAACAGCTTGCAGTCTTGCAGTGTTGCCATTACTGACCTCTACAATTAATCAGGCTATAAGACAAAATATTTTGTGCTTATTAGAATTTCGCCATTATGGCACTGATGGTCAGGATTCGAAACGGTGGTGAGATTGCGAACTAACAATAAAGATAGAACTACCTGTCATTTACCACAGACGGGCGCGTATAAATCGGAACGAAACAAAAGCTGTCGATTACAAACAATGACCGAAAAATAAATCAAATGTATCGAAACCCAGTGATGGTTATTTTCTACCATCATCATCATCAGCTTTTATCAGCCCACTGCAGAATTGTCTGCTCCCAATGTCTTGTATAGAAAATGTTTTTTTAGAGGGATTTCCAATTGTTTCTGGTTAGTCAAAGCTTGAATTAACTGTTACTAGGATAAAGTAAAACTCCAAAAATGTTGGCAAGAAAAACTGTACTATATTCATTATTTATAGTAATGTTCTCTTTATTTAGAAACAAATATTAAGTACGAGAATTATAAACCTTAAATGTAATTGAGAAATGTAATACAGTGTTAACACTTCAAAGAAACCGATAGATAGCATTTTAATTATATAAAGATATGTCTATATTCCTTGAGGTAAAATCAATTACAAGCATTATCTCTTTAACACAAGCAGAAATTCATATACAATATCAATGTTTGGAAAATTAGGTAAATGACATTAATTTTAACCAGGTTCATTGTAACTAATCACGGCAAAGTGTTTACACTGTATCAGTAAAACCATCATAAAAAAAAACAATTTATTCAAGTACAAAAAGATAGTTCTTATATAATATCAAGTAAATATTTAAAAATCGTATACTAAGATAGTGAACGGAGGTGGGCAACTAACAGGGAGGACTTCTATTAAAAAATAAAACTCACAACCTTTAGGCAAATGTGTATGCTAAATGAATCAATTAGGTGTATCCTTAATTAACTTTTTACCTATAATTGTTTATATTTTTCAATAAACAAAATGGTAAAATACCTGCGTTCAAATAAATGTGCTAAAGTCCTACCCTGTTGTTGTAAAGAAACAGTATTGAATACTGTCTAAATTAAGGAGACTGACCATTTATTATTTTGCACCAGTAACAAACTAGAAACTTTATAATTATCGACTTTCTTGTTTTGGACAGATTTATTTCGTTGTAAAAAAAAACAAAAAATAGGTATGTATATGTGTCAAAAATTTTCATTGCATTACCTTAAATTTTTTCTCACTCATCAAGCCATTAGAGATTTACGTTTTTTTTTTTTTTATAATAGGATAAACACTTAAAATCCTACAGATTGAGTCGCATTTTACTAAGTTACAATTTGATAAAATGCAATTTAGAAAAAAAATAAAGTCCTTACTATAATGGCCAATCTCCTTTGTTTAAAACTTTAAACTTATTTAAAATGAATTAAAAACAGTCTCAATTATCAATCGTTTAGTCTTAATATGTCGAATACTGCAGATGATCAGCGTGAGAAAAAAGCCTAAAATAATACACTGCCTGACAGAGATCACTAATAGAGATTACACTATCCTGTTACAATAGATCAGTCGTGTTTCTAGTGGTCCGTTGTTTGTTGCAATTTACATAGCATATATAAATTCTATAAGAGTTAACAATCCAAGTTAGAAACATATTATTCTGAATGATGAATTGTTCTAAAACGGAACACCAATGCTTCTTACTGAACATTCTTAGCCTACATCAATTCTTTGTTCTTAAGTATTTTAACATGCTACAAGAAATTAGTAAAATATTAAATGTGTTTTACACACAATGAAGTATGTATAATATGACAATGTGATTGTGGCCTTTGAGGAGAGAATAGAGTAAATGACCTCATTATTATACTTATTAATTATATCATGCAATGCTGGAATGAATATTTTAAAATGTATGGATGTTTTTAAGGGTTAAAAACTGGCAACAGAGACAACTTTTTCTGCACAGCCTCAATGGAATTGTCGCAGAGCAGTAGAGTGTGAGAGTATCCCATTGTCACTTGTGTTATATTGAGGCCGTCCATTTTGCTAACTTCTTTGGGCTTTGCCGTCGACTTGTTGATTTCTCCGGTTCCCTGTTTAAAGATATAACATATTTAATTACCTATATCATAAATTTGATGATTGATACATAAATCATTATTTAAATATGTTTTACGGCAAGTGGGACTGTGTTAAAAAGTTCCTACGACTGCAAATTTTGTACTAGGGCTTTCTCTTGATTTGTTTCATTTTCTAGGACCTTAGCTCTTTATTTCTGTTACTTTGTTTATAAGATCGTTTCGCATCGAATGCGTTAACACAAAGTGTTGTTTTAATTAATTTGTGAATCAATAAATGTCTAGTGTATGTTACTTACAAGTTCTCCATACGTGGGGGAAACGCCCCAGGCGATGAGGGAGTCATCAGCCGCAATCATTATGGACGTATTGCTTGTCCCTACAGTACGAATGTTCCAACCTACGAAAAATATTTAATTTATTGATATTTCTAGCTGTTCTTGTGTAGCTTCATGCAATTACAAAGAACGTGACATTTGTAAATGTCGAAATACAAATGACAACGAAGGCCTTTGCCATCGGCTAACAATTACAGTTACCATGGCAATCTTGCTTCTTTACTGCTTGCTCATTTCTTATTACAAAAAGAATTATTCAATGTACTGTGATTTTTGACATCCTACATTTCAAAGTGTGTGTTTACACTTTATTATATTAAAGTATAGATCAATTTCTTACCAGTAAGATCCAGGACAGGCTTAGGATACATATTGGCTTCTCCAGTTCGTTTAGTCTGCCCAAACATGAACAGCATGCCTGCAATAAAGATATCATGATATTAATATGAATACAATATTATTAAGCAAACGAAAGCAGGTCATCTGCTGATATCTACATATGTGCAAAATTTCATAGAGATCTGGAAATAATACATATCCATCCATCTAAAGTATATAACTGTACATTTTGGCCTTTATGTACCGAAGCTGTTTAAATTCAATATATAATATGAGATAATATAATTATTACATTACTACCTATTGCCCGCGACTTCGTCTGCGTGGTATTAGAAAACATACGAACTATGTAAATAACAAAAAACTATGTTTCCCTTGGAAACCGGGCACTTTTCGGGAATGAACCTTATCACATGGTTACTCCAGACTTTGTTTTATATCTGTACCAAATTTCAATAAGATTTGTTAAACCATTGCAGAATTATGGACTAAACATTTATATACAACATTAATGCATCCCACGGGAATCGTAATTATTTCCGGGATAAAAAGTAGTCTGTGTTCTTCCAAACTATGCTCTACATCTGTGCCGAATTTCATGGAGATCCTTTCACCCGTTTAGGCTGCTACTCTACTAACTCTAACAAACTTCCGTGCATCCATCTTAACTATTGCATTTATAATAATATATAGTATGATTATGTGATAGTTACCATGTTCATTGACAGCGAGGCTGTATGTAGCGCCGCAGAATACGGATCGCACGCCGCGCGCTTGGTGGTCGAAGTACTTGATGAGACGAGGCACACTCTCGTCCTTCTGTTCAGCGTGGCCGAGACGACCGAAACCACCGAAACCCCAACTAAACGCACGCTTCTTAGAATCAATCGCCACCTGTAATATACAAACTTGTCAGATATCTTCATATTATAAAGGTACAGTAGACATCAACTAGTAAGGTAATTCAGATTATCTTCAAACAGCTGTGCCGATTTTGACTAGACTTTCACTGTAGGGTAGCTGACATGGACGGGCATGTTATAGGCTACTTTTTTTTTAAATTCCGCGCTGTCAAAATGGCGACCGGATCGCTATCTCGGGAACGGATGGACCGATTTGGACGGGTTTTTAACTGGAAGGTAACAGGTAGAAGGTAGATGCACGCAGGAATGTAATGATTTTTTTTTAAAATCCGCGTTGAAGTTTGCGGGCGACAGTTCTTCAGTTATAAAAAAAAGTCCATGTAAACCATGGTTAATTCAAAACTTTGCACTCAACATATCATTAGGTGGGACAGAGGTCAAGCATTTGCTTATAAACAAAAAATGGTGTTAAATTGTATATTTGAGAGTATACTGTAAGATTTTCAGTTGTAAATAGTTGAGAATTTAGTAAATCGTTATTTTGGTGTTAAGATAGCTTACCGTATGATTATTTCCACAAGAAAAGTCGACAATATCGACATCCTTCACGGCAGTTACATATCCCTCTTTGGACTTCTCATAAAAGAATCCAATGTGCTTAGGAACTGTCTCAAAGTGATACGACAGCTTCGTTGATGAGACGAAGTACTTTCCATCAGTGTTATGACCTACAAAAACAATCATAATGTTGTTTACTGTAAAGGAGCTACATTACAATAATTAAAAAAAAAAACACATTAAATTATTTGGTAGAAAAGTATAGTAACATCTTTACTTCTAAGTTTACAATGATCTATACTAATACTATAAAGAGGAAATATTTGTATTTCTTTATTTATTGAAATAACTCAAAAACTACTGGGCCGATTTGAAAAATTCTTTCACTATTAGAAAGCTAGGTTATCAGTGAGTGAGCAATATTTTTCAATTATTATTTTATGGGAGCAAAGTCGCGTGCATCGGGTAGTATCATATAAAAATAAATAAAAAAGTCAGAGATAAGGAGATATTATTTAACAAAATTGATTTTACCTAATTGGCCAAATTCCGGCAATCCAAATGAATGCAGAGCGCCGTTACAATCCAGTATCATTGAGAATTCAGCACCGCAGCCAACCCTCACTATTGGTGCTCCACTAAAAAGTTAAATTATCTTACTTATACACAGATAACAAATTCAACAGCAGAAACATGCATTTATTACAGATTTCTTTTAATTCAAATTAAAGTTTACATTAAACTGTAAAACATTTTCTAATTGTAATACTTACGAATGTCTCACTCGTGTGGGCTCCAGAATCTGAGCGGTGGTATTACCAATACCACATTGTCCACATTTATTCTCACCACAGGCATATACTGCACCCGTATCTGCAATTAAATAAGTATTTAAGCTCCCACTGTCATAAACAATACATTTGAATTTTAAGCCAATCAGGAATATAAAATAATTTGCCCATTTCAGCATAAACATTGGCCGGAATTGATTTATGTAGAGGTTGCAATTTTTATATAAATTACTATAAAATAGTTGTTATGTATACTTACATAACAACTGTTTTATTCACACAATTACATAGAAAAATAGTATACACAAAACTGATAAATCATCCAACGGGTGCATAAATACATTATCAGAAGCAATTCATTAAAGTTAATGTTTGGTTAAGCTGTATTTTGTTGTATTAAGACATATATCAACATAGGGATCAAGTATTATCTAAGTGTTTCTCAATTTTTTTTAAATAAAGATGATTTTGTATAGGCAGTACAGTGTAGTTTGAAGCTAAAGTATTGCAGTAGTATAACAGTGGTCTTACATACCTGTTACAAACAGAGAATGATTCCTGCCAGCTGCGGCATGTATGATGTTCATGCCTTTCAAACGTGGAACCAGTTCTGGTACATTACGAGTGACAGTATCACCGAAGCCAAGTTGACCGCATGTGTTACGACCTATGAAAAATTAATAACTTTTTACAAATGAAATAGAAACAGCCTGTTGTTAAGGTTAAAATTTATGTTAAACAGCAATATGTTAAATTAAAATCTAATGAAACTACATGTTAATTATAATGTCACTATAGAATACTAACCAAATGTATAGGCATCGCCTTCTTCAGAGACTAAAATGGAATGGCCAGCGCAGCATCCGCTTACAATCAGGCGGTACTGTAAGTTATAGTTAATTTAAAAACCAAGGCTACTAATTATATTAACATACTATAATAATAATATTATACACTTCACACTATGACATACTAAATTAGTAGTAAAGTTAAAGTTAGTTAGTTTAAAAATAAGTATAATTTTAAAAGTTATTAACATACACTTACAACTTAGATACATACCTTGCGATCAGTAAACTTGTGGAAAGTGAAGAGGTTGGGCTGAGAACGCTGGGATGTAGTTTTATCTCTCTTAGCCACCATATCCCAGGTAACAAGTCCCGCAATCAACAGGACACCAGGTGTCTTGTAAAATGTTTGTAAGAGCTCCTGCAACACAACAATACAATAAAATAGAATAAAATGCATTATTACATAATTCCAATGAAAATTAATTTTTGTGATAACAAATATGACCAGCATTAGCATATGTACCTACTGAGGGGCTCGGAACATATCCTAAGTTAGAGGTGAGTAGGCTATAGTCAACCACCATGGCTCGGGCAATGTGTGGACAATGAACAATATACCTTAAGACAATAAACCTACTGCCCATATGTACGGTTCATAAAAGCCCAATATTCTGAAGTTGAAAGAGAAGAATGAAGGAAATGTGAATGTTAAAATGTATGTTTGAGGTAGCACAAATTGATAAGATTGATTTACATACCTCTGGCAACTTCGGCATTGGTTCATCACTAACAGGAGTTAGGCTTCTTGGTGGTTCTTGTGGAGCATGATCTGAATGGTTGGAATCACTGCTTTCATCATCAGAGACAGGCCTGCGTGCTTTTCGGACTCGAGTAGGGACGCACGGCAATTTACGTTTATTGTTTGACATTGGGTTTTTACGTTTATTATTTGACATGTTCTGTGTAAAAAGATTTTATTTGTTATATAGTAGTTCTATTATATATTACTATTCATCCTACTATCTATGTCCCTATCCTAAACTAAAGCCAATCAGGGTTTATACTATTCTTTACTACATTTTAAAGCATGTGCAGCCTACACTCTTAAAAAAGAAACAGTTCTTAGAAAGTCTTGTATGTGTTAAAACAATTATAGTAGAGTTGTAAAGAGATGCAGTGCAGTTGCAGGAAACATCAATCACTTTTGTACATGTTGATTTCCATGAAAATAATATGCATCAACCAATGCGGATGAGAGGACAAAGTGTAGCATACTTTAGATATATTCAGCTTTAGTGAATGTTCAAGAGCTTTAATGAGTTTGTGAACCTATTGTAATGCCTATATTATACTTTCATCAAAAACCAAACACCGTTATCTTACTGTGAATTTGGAACTCTATAAATTATTTATGAGTCACATTTGCTTTATTCAAGAATGGTATAAAAGAGTATTGATAGAAACAGATCCAAAATTAACATATCAAAAGACAAAGGTGATGTCTGCTGGCAAGACTATTTGAAAATAGTTAAATAAAAGCGGGTTTTATTACATTTTACTTATATCTGTTCTACAATCTGGTACAATCTATAGATCAGAAACCCTAGCACAAAAACTTGCAATGATTTTATAATGTCATTGACTAAATTTGCATATTTATTGTCTACTCTGCAATGTACTCATTTGCCATCCAATAGCTTCGGTTTTTGCAACATTTAACAATAAAAACACTTAGTTTTGATTTTTGATATTAACTTAAGTATAAAGTAAACTGCAATCACATTTTATTCTTCTCTTAATTCATTTTCATTTTACAGTAATGATGCTTTTTTAAAAATTGTAAAACATGTACTCCTTAATATTGTCATAGTAACAAGTACTATGTCTAATAAAGATTTTATGTACTTGAACATCAAATAGATATAATATGACTAGGCTTTGCGTAACTTGTAGATCGATTCGCTTCATCAAACTTTTAAATTTCATTACTCTTGTATGTTATTTGTAAAAACAAACGATTAATAAACAACAGTGATATTATCATTGTTATCCAGTCTTCGGTAGTTTATTACTTACGTGCTCAGAAATATATCGAAAAATGTATGTTCTTTATAAGACTTTTTTTTTATTTTTGGGTAAAAATGGCGAGACGTCATTCAAATAGGGCAGTAATAAAAAAGTACACAGTAGTCTTAAATCATTAGAATCCACCGAAATCATCCTTTAACATGATTTTTTATAGACATGCTAAAAGATGAATAAAGAAATATTGTTTTAAAAAGCTTTGTATGTATTCAAAACGATGCTTTTTATTGATTTTATACTATTCATAAATCTAAATTGTACGCCACCGATATCGACACGTGCCATGTTTATTAAAATAAAAACACAATAGAAGTAAAAGAACAGTTAAACACCTAATAAATCATAAATCAGAGTATTTATTTACTTACCGGTTAAACGCTGCAACTAAACAATATAAAATAACACTGATTTCAAGATTCTCAAAGATGACCTCTCATTTATGCGGCAACGACAAAACGACAATAGAGACACAGTGAAAAAATTTATTCCACATCCCTTCCCTATGTTTTCTTTCAAATAATTTTAGGTAATATTGAAAATATTGCCAGCAAATAATATTTAAAAACATCAGCAGCAACATTGTTTTGAATTATAATTGCCCTCCTTTTCTAATTAACCATAAAGTTCTTTGCGAGAAAGAGATAAGACATGTTTGAGTCACACAGAATATTAATGTTCAGCAGAACAGAATCATTGCAAATGTTTGCTACAACGTGTATTTTGAATTCCATAATTTTAGCTTAAACTTAATATGATTTTAGACATAATGAGACAAACAAAAAATCGCATTTTACTTTTAAGTACTGATTTAGGCCCAAACATTTGATTTCTTCATTTTGTTGTCATTTTTACATGGCAATATTAGACTGTCGAGAGATGTTCGAAATCGTTTTTTTCTTCAACGAAACGTAAAGTTAATTTTATTCCACAACTAGTTAATTATCACCAAAGTAGCACTTTCATCAAAATAAACGAAAATAACGTTTTCATAAAAGGCATATTAATTTTTCTGTTTGATTTCTTCTTTGAACATATATAAGTTTGTTATCATTAAATATAATTTTATTAAAATAGCAATTCGATCCGGCGTCACCTGTCCTCTTATATCAATCACATCCTGTTACATATCATACACTTCTTATTGATGTCCCGATTATTGAAAATTAACGTTGTAAACACGGCCGGATTCGACACGCTAACTAACATTTCGCTTAAAGTGATTATGATCGTAATATCTTTTAAAGCATCTGTCTACGTTAAATTCTCCTTATAAACACTAATTTTTTAAGGATTAATCAAACTAAGATTATAAATGCTAAAGTTTAGATGGATGTTTGTTAGAGTTTGTAGCCTAAACCAGTCAGCGGACGCTTTACATTTCATCGGATTTACTTGCTTGCTTCTTTGCCTACTTTTTTATGCAATAAAACAATAATAATAATATCACCTCAAGAAGCTCTCGCTAGACAGTTGGATTAAGGGCCCGATTCAAAAGGCGGTTATTTTAGAAACCGCACGAATAGTGAGGAGGTTCCTGTCTCTGCGGCCCTGACCACTGGTTGCTTGAGTCATCGGATTCCGCAGCCGGTGGTGCTCTATTTTTTTATATAATATATTTTATTTTAATTTTTATATTCTTGTAAAATGTATTATATAGAGAGTAAGAAATAAAGATATATGGATAATAATATAATATAAACGCTTTTTACTATACAAAAAACCTAAAAGATTGATAAACCCATATGCTATTTGACTTCGCTAAAAGTTTTATATTACTTTTTGAAACAGATAAGCCCTCGTAACCCAAAAAGAAGCAAAATACGAGCAAATTTTAATATCAAGGTTAAGAAATACGCTGATTATTAATGCTTCCTAAATTTTCATTATTTTAAAAGTGGCCCTCAGTTATACAGCTTTCTAATGGCGAATTTTTTTTTGCAATCGGTCCAGTAGTTATTTATTTTTTAAAAAAATCATGCAAATATACAAATCTTTCCTCTTCATAATATTGGCATAAAAAGTGACCAGATTCATTAAATTCAACTAGTGCAGTAAACGATCAAATGTTAATAAGTTTAATGAAAATCAACGGCGATTTTAACTGTTATAGCTAATTCGTTGAAGCAATATTTATCGCCAATCCCTAAAACTCTCCCAAATTATCTTGTCATTGGTTTAATGTCAAAGACTTGTCAAAAACAATGCAACATTTGTTGTGATTTTATTTAACTGTCAAAAATTAATATAATCTAAAATAAATTAAACTAATCAAAAATTATTAAACATACTTGTTGTACCCCGAATTTTAACGTTCAGACCTTCGGCGCTATTGTAGCCAAAAGTAGACTCCTGATTGTAAAATAAAACGGGGTACTTGAGTCTAAAACATTTTTCATATTTCAAGATGTCAATATATGTTTAATAAAAACAACAATACATAAGTTACACTTTATTTTAAAATTTCTATTTATATAATACATATTACAATTAATAAGTTACAGTGGCATGATTACATTTTTTAACTTCTTTGTGAACATCTTTAAAATAACTTTAATATTCTTTAAAATTTCTTCTAACTAGATATTTCAAACAATCTGAATTATTTTGTTTCTGTTCTGTTCTTCTCTTGTTAACTTTTATACATTAATACTATTATAATATTCTTGTAAAATAGATAATTTTTAAAAGATTCTAATTTGTTAAATACTTTTTTTTTGTAAAAACAGATAACTATTCTATAAGGCAGAATTCATAATTTCATTGTTTGGAAGTACATATTTGTATTGTTGTGCGTTCTAATAGTACAATTAAAATATCAAATGAGTAAAAATACACATGAGTCTTAACAATTAAAAACTTTAAAGAGATCTATATGAACTATACTCGGACTATAAAATTATGGGTACTAGAAATTTTAAATGCAAAAATTGCATTCTACATATTTTTTAAAATCTAAGTACCTTCTGGACCTAAGTAGTAACAAATAGCACTATTGTGTAAGAAATATAAGATTTTTTTTATATTACTTGGTGACAATTGAGCAAACACCCAGGATTCAATATAAAGCAGACTGTTGCATATAAACATTTGCAAGCGGAAGCATTGTATACCTTCAATTGACTTATCATGCAATCAATTGACTTGAGTAAATGTTAAAGTAGCCATCTGCTGTAACAGTACAACTGTATGTGACAATTTGATAGAGAAGATTGTATGACTATGATAACTCTATTCGTTAATATTCAATCTGATTTCATGGCTTTATTAGTTTATTTCTCTATTCTGATTAATATAAAAAAAACGGAGTTTACATACATTGAATAATAGGTGTTATGGTTTCTGTTATTATTAAATAACTTTTGCTAATGATTAAAAAAATAATTATTGTATTATTTATTATTTTATCCTTGTTATCTCTGATATAAATATCCGAGTATAGTTTAACAACATTATTTTATTATTGTATAATATTAATTTATAAAAATAATATTCGACTGTTGTAAAATTCTGTTTTAAAGTTTCGTGTTAATCTTATTTAAAGTATTAAGATATTCGTTATAGATATTTTTTATATATCTTGATCACTTTCTTTATATTTAATTCTTATAGATTAGAAGAATGGAATTGGTCCTTACTATATTTTAAGGTTATAATGCAAGTTGTTGTGAACACAGTCGGTAGTGTCAGGAGTGCGGCATTCAGCTAACAACGAGGCAAGGAATACTTCTTGTTCCTTTAATCTTTTGACAAGTACTTCCCACTTGCCATAGTTCAATTCCATTAATTGCACTGCTTTGTTCATTATCTTGTGCGCCTCTAAACACCAGTAACTGCAAAGAAACAAATATTAAATTACCTAAAGATGTGCACAGAACAGTCTTCTATAAAAGCAAGCAATTCAGTAATTATTTTCCTTCATATGAACAAGAAATATAGGTTGAGAATTATATATTGATAAATTTATTAAAAGTTACAAACCGATAATCCGGATGACCAGGCAGCTTAAAGATTCTCTCAAGCATAACATCGGAGAGTTTCCTCAATTCATGTGCCACCTGTATCATATTAAGATATTACATTAATATAGACAGTAGCATTTACTAAAGATAATTTAAATCTCTGAATATAAAAGAATTATACATTTATTTTGTTGTAAATTACAAATGAGCTACCTATTTAATTATTTGTTCATATAAACTGTAATCATATCACAATAAAACTAAATACCAGTTTATACGAAACTAGCTGTTGCTCGTGGCTTTGTCCGCGTTTAATTAAAAATATATAGCCTATGTTAACAATGATAACATAGCCTTTTAATAATAATAACTATAATTTTTAAAATCGGTCCAGTAGTTTTTTAATTCTTACATTATATACAAATATATAAATCTTTCCTGTTATAATAATATAATAATATTAATATATAGATATAGATTAAAAATGCTTACCTCAACACTAAAAGAGCCAAATTGGTATTCAAGACTTTGAATATTTTGTTTTATCAATTCTACGCTCCTGCCAAATTCACCTGTAAGTTAAGTAATGAAAGACATTAATGTAGCTGTAATAACGTAATTAAATTAAACACTAAGGCCACTGCTTCCCGCCAATAATGACATTGACAGCTGTAATATAGGGATGGGACGTATGACAATAAATTAGTGTTGTGCCAATCCTCCAGCACTTCTTAACAGTAATAAGTTATGCGTATCATTTATTTAATTGCTAATTTAATGATATAGAGATATATACCAAGATCAGCGTAGATTCTTGCCAATCTGTCCGCGGCGGCTCTTAGCGAGCTGTGATGTCTATGCCATACTTGCTGCTTCAATTTGTACGATGCTAACATCTTTTCACATTTCTCTTCCAGGTTTGTAGTTCTCTCCGCTAGAAAGAAGAAAAATAATTTGTACATTATGTTAATACTACTCTCTCCATCTGGCTGCAATTAAAAAATTATAATAAAGTATACTTTAAAAAAGTTTGGTCCAATTTGGCGTCATATATTGCCTATTACCTTGTAATGCGAAATCGTCGGCGCGGTCAATAATGGCAAGTGCTCTGTCCAGTTGGAAGTTGCTGGAGCATTGCTGGCAGCGCGCGCGCTTCCCGCTCACCAGCACCGGACACTTGCACGACTGACACACGTATGCTGAGAACAGCAGCTATATCACAAGTAAACAAAATTAGAGCTATATTCTACAAACTATCATATGCAAAACAAAATTAAAGCTTAAAGCTCTCATATTATTGTCTGTAACTTTGGTATATGGTTTAGTCTGAAAGTTTAGCCTAAACACTCTTCAATGCATATTATTTTATAATACATACTTGATAGACATCTATTCATCAAAATTTTGACATTATAATATCAGCATATAACTATGTAGGGAACCTGATACATTTTACGAAAACACTCCACAGTTACACTTGACATTCATACACAGCACACATACACACTTACATAATACGTACAATCACTCACACATATAAACACGGTGCACGACGAGTGGTCGAAATATAGTGCAACGCATCTATTTTTGTGACCTGTCATTGGTGCATTTAAATTCGCGACTGCACAGCTGACCGGGGTCATTGACCGAGCGGCGCGCGCGGTTAATTAACAGTCGCTTTCAAACTGTGCCCGCGCTGACCACTGTTAATTATCGCTCTTGTTATCCCAGCTTATTATTATTGTGTTTCTTCTCTTCTTCTACTTATAACGTGTTGCACTCTCCTTCTACTTCTTTTTATTATATATATTGTGTTGTGGATTAAGTGTTTTTGGTGTGAATAAATTGGTTGAAGAATAACGGTCGCATCATTTAAAATCTGCACCAACACTCATCACCCCAGCGACACCATCACTACCTACCACTACATTGGTGACCCCGAAGAACAAAATGAGCAACACGGAGGACAATTTTCAAGAGGCACGCTCGCTGCAAAATGAACCTTATGGTCATGTGTGTAAGGTCGGAATTCGTATACTACGGATTTTCACTTCGAATTTTCACTTCGTTTTACGAGTTTTCTATAGATTTATTTTTAAAACTCAATCTAAAGTATGTAGAAATACTTTCACCCGCACCTCCGTTCATGTGGTATTAAAAATATCAAAAGTAGCATGAGTCATTACAGACTATCCTCTACATCTAAACCAAACATCCATTTAAACTTTTGCATTTCTTTCAGCAAGATATGTTAATAAACTTTGGATATTGGTGTCTTCAGCTTGTTTTTATACCTATAACACTTACTTACCACAAAATCCTTTCTATCATTATCCCGGCAAGCTGTGCAGGTGCAGTTAAACATGTATTGTGCACGAAGCTGAGCTCGGCGGCGTGTAGCGGGCTCGCGCGCGCGGTGCGGCCCGTAGCAGTTGTATACCTCGCCTCCAGCAGACAACTCGTTAGCACACCGCACAATCAGACGGTTCTTGTAGAAACTGCACGAAACACAACTGCATCATCTACACGCAACTATACTCAAATCAAAACAATGACGACGAACGACTTTCCCGCTAAAGTCCCGTCACAATCGAACCACAAGTTCCAGTTACCCGAAATAAACGCGGCTTGCTGACTGACAGACAAAATTTTTAAAAACCGATGTTCATTATCATCAAATACATTATCTTTATGAAATCTGTTAATTTTTCTATATTATATATAAGCACTTCAATTTTATTAACTGCATAGATATAGATAAATTCACTTATTTAGTTGTATAAGATGTATTGTTATGCTTACGTGTTGATAATGTTAGGTTCACACGAGTGGTTCATCATAGCAGCTGATGGATAAATGGCAGTTGCTCTGCGAACTTCACGTTCTGTTACTGTACATCCTGCAAAATATAGAATTCTTACTAATATAATAAATGTAAATGGTTAGATGGATGGATGGATGTTTATTATAGTTTGTAATATGTCAGTGGTGCAGGATATGTTAAATATTTACCATTCCTTGCATCATCTTCTTCAACAGTAGCCAGACTTAAAGTAGCGTGGCCATTGCACACCAACTGTCCCAGACTGCGCAATATAATCGCAGCGGCAAATAACCGCAGCTCTTCACCGGACAGTGTGTACGGCACTTTACTTGGTAAGTACTCAAAAAATGTCGTAAAATGTTCGAGGTAGATTGTTAACATAGTTGCTGTCTGGAATACAAATACTTTATTTAGATTTGAAACACGGTATATAAGTTATAAATGAATACTTTTGGTTATATTTCATGAACAAAGAAGTCGGTTATAAGCCTAAGAACTTATGCATTTCTCTTGATGAATATTTGTTAAAAGCATTCCTTCCCTTCTCCTTTTATGACGGCTTTAGATATTTTTGGATAATAGTTACATTGGTTAATATTCTTTTTCTTAATTTGAGAAAACAAAATGTAAAATACATACTCACTAAGGCATATTGAATATAATCGTTATTGTTCATCTTATCAAAGTTGGTGACCAAATTAAACATTCTATAAAAAGCCGGTGAATCCGCCTTGTATATCTGTATATCATCAACATCGGAATAGCATTTAAATAATTCCGATGCAGTGTTGGGCTTTAAAGACTTTTGAGGCACCAACGGGAAGCCCTGACTTGCACTTAACAATAGAACTCTAAAAAAGAAATAATAAAATCTTGAGCATGTTAAATACAATGTAAACACATTGAAAACCATAGTTAGTGCTTGTTTTATCTTACCTTAAAGCTAGATGGGCAATGCCTATAGTGGGAAAAAGGGCACTTTGTGATCCAACACATTCCCAGCGGTGAAAGGCAAGGGCGCCGCGTGCTCGGCACTGCGCACCACAGTACACGCTGCGGGAACAACGGCTGCAACTATCAGACATCGATTTTACGGACATGATTAAAGATTTCATTATTTACTTACTAATATTATAAATGCGAAAGTTTAGATGGATGGATGTTTGTTCGATTTTGTAGACTAAACGGCTGAAGGTATCTCGTTAAAATTTGGCACAGATGTAGAGGATAGTCTAGAAGAACACATAGGCTACTTGCTTTTGTTTTTTTATTCCGCGCGGACGGAGTCGCTGGCTAAAGCTAGTGTTTATATAATCTCTAAGTAAGTTAGAAAAGAACACTCACGGCACTAAGTTAATGTCTGGTTGACAGCACATCTCGCAAGAAGGCTCATCACTGGGCAATGTCACCCAGGCATAGGGCTCCTCAGAGAACAACACATCTCCACGTCTAGCACTTTGGTTTGCTACAACATATCTGCCTGCTGTTTCACTTCGCCTAAAATCAAACACCTTAACTATATAACTAGCCATCCATAAATTGCATCAAACAATTTTATACTTATCTCATTTTGTTTAAAAAATAATATTTTGACATTCCAGTAATTGGAGTGTATGAACAATGATTTGAATTATATACCGTAACTCAATGCCACTGGATGCAGCATTAAAATCAGCATTGGACCCTCGTAACAATTCCGGTAATTCTATTTCATCATCTTCAAGTTCCGCACACATTGGGTTTTCTAATTTCTTTTCAAATATTTTCACATGTCTCTCAAACTCCACTGAAAATGTTATTTCATGACCTAAATGTTATATCGTAAATAAACGAAACTAAAAATAATCATGACTAGCATTCTATTAATTACTGTTGACACTAGACAGCCAGTTATCTATTCACCTTCTTAACAAGGGAGACTCGGGAACTATAAACTTATTTTATTACTTGCAATAGATATACTCACAAGCAGATGCAGCTGACAAGTTGAGAGTGGAGGCATATTGTGTAGCAGCAGTAAGAGCTGACCGGGCACTCGACCTCTGTCCAAGTTCAATATAGCAGTCAACTCTTCGAAGGAGTAACTTGTGTTGTTGTTCCGCTGGGTAACCGCTTTCGATGGCCATTGAAATATCAACAAGACACTCCTATAAAGGTAAGGAGATCACATTGAATTTCATTTTAAAAGCATGCATCATTGGAAAATATTATGTTTACTATAAATTAAAAATTCAACTCACTTTAAATCTCTTCAACCTCAACAATGATGCAGATCTGTTAGCCAAAGCCAAGGGATACATTGGTCCATTATGTTTAGCATATACTACACTTTTCGAGTAACATCTATAGCTTTCCTCAACTAAATTTGCTCTAAAATTATCATTGCCTCGTTGTCTCCATAATAAGGACACATCATCACATTTTAAAGCTGTATCAAACTCATTTATCTTCTTGCTATAAGAGCTCTTCATTTGTTGTAGCCATTGCAGCATAATTTTTCTAGAAGAAATAATATAAATGTTGAACATGAAGCCATATTTTATCAACATATTCATCAAGTTAACAAGGGTACATGGAGAAAATGTAACCTAGCTTAAGACAAAGCGTTACTTATGTTTTCAAAGGCTCTTAAATTTTCTTAAATACTACATCTACATCGAACAAAAATATGTTAATTAATCAATTTCAATTTACTATTACAAAAAACTTTGTGGGATAAGGTTATGTTCTACGACAGTTTTCGTAAGGGGACTCGCACGTACCTTACTGCTTCATTATTGGAGAAGTAGCTCATCGTATCAATCTCATTTTCACTGGTTCGATCGATTTTCTTCTCTTCAGATGACAACAACAATAGCAAAATTTCCCACTGTTTCGAACAGTCTTCAGGTAAATTTACACTGGTCATTGTTGGTATAAAATAAAATTATTTACTATTAAAAATACGATCGAAAAACAAATACATTTAACATTTAAGTAATACAAAAATATTAGCAAATACAATTACAACTATAATTCGATTACAAGTTTGCACGGTATTGGACTGTATCCAAATTCAAATGTCACTATTATAATCATAATCTTGTCACAACTTGTCAAAAGAACGTTATTAGGTAAATACATTAAGAAGCCTCTACATGATTCTAACATTAAAGCTACTTCTTACATTTTCTATTTAATAGTGTTATAGATAAGCTTGTGATTGTTCCGTCTTACGTCGCTTAATATTTGGTAAAAAATATTTATTTCATACGTGGTATTTTTTTTATTTTGTTAAATCTAGGTAAATGCATATTAAAATAATAATTTTTCTTTAAAAATTACTGTATTACAAGGGAGCTATTCAATACCAGAACATCACATTTATGTTATTGAATATCATTTCTTCGGTTTCGTAAATCAACAGATGCATATAAAGGAGTAGATTTACATTTCGTTTTGTTTTTAAATTAAACTCAAAAATTACAATAAATGAAGAAAATGATTAATTGAAAATCCTATTATATAACAATATGATTTTCGAATTTTACATGTACATAATTTATCCGATCTATAGATATAGGCGAAGAAATTTAAAAATATGTGTGAGGTAAATCGTCATGAATTGAGCCAGCTTGGTTGTTACACTGAAGTTATTCACGCATACAGCAGCTGTCTTCTATAAAAAGTACGTTAGAATCGGTCCAGCTGCTTCAGCGTGGAAATAAAAAATGTCCATATTATAGGCAATGCAAATACGTCTTATACACGTCATATATATTTGTTTATATTACACGCAAACATTTTTATAAACTGTATAGTTAGATATAGGTAATGTTAGTTAAACACGTGAACCTTTCTAGATTCAGTTATTTTTAACAGACATTCTTAAACCGCGTCACGTTTACCAAAAAAGGTTAAAGAAAAGTGGTTCCTGCATTCCTCGACACTACCAAAGTATTGATAGGTACCTATCAATCGTAAAATTGTGAAAACCGATTATTTATTGAATAAAGGACCTTAAGCCTTAACGTTAAGGTCGTATAGAAATAAATTTGGGTTACACCATAAAAGATTATCCGTGGCATTCCTTTTAAGGCTCCATTATGAAAATTTGTAGGTACCTAATAACTTTGAGTGCCAACTGCCCAGCATATCCTTTCACGTATCCTTCTATTTAAAAAACGGACGTGGTTACTGTTTTAAGTGCCCATTGTGTTTACAATAATTTAGGTCTAATTGTAGTCCTTTTCTTCTACCCTTTTTGTACAAGGAAAGGATGGGAATGAGAAGCGGATTTGGAGGGGTTTGTGTACGGGACGCATATGTAGGTGCGGATCTTTATATATAGAAAGACGATACCGGGATAAGATACTCTCTTTTCGTGCGTATCCCCTTTAGTTCGAAGTTTAGTTTAATTAGCACATGAATATGTTATGCGTAAGTGTATTTGTACAGTTCACGCAAGTACCCGTACGTTTTGGATGTATTATAATTGATTGCTTTTTAAATTCACATCACATTGCACAGTAAATTAAAATGGATTAACTTTTACAAATCTATATACGGCAATGTAATACATTGACCACACCTTATATAAATAACGACACGAAAGAGAGTTGATATACGCAGTTAAACGATACGAAAGTAATAGGTTTCACAAAGCTAATTCAGAGGAGTAGCAATCTATTCAACAAAAGGTTTATTTCGCCATCAACTGTATAGGGTAAAACCTTGCTTGTTCACGAAGATTCAAGGTTTTAGCCCTTCTCCTAATGATAATATTGATGTTGTGAACTTAAAATTATTCTACTTACTTTCTTTGGCCAACAAAACACACATTTGGCTTTGCATTTTCTAGCCTCCATAACAGTGTAAGGACGTTATCATTCGTACCATTAGTGATTAACCTTAATAATAAGAATTCAACTATTAAATGAAGATTATAGTATATATTTGCATATAAACATGATAAATAAACAATACTTTGTATTTTAGTTAGTGTATCAAACACTGGCGTATTGTACTACTTACAATGTACAATGAGCATTGTTAACCATAAAGAACGAACTAAATGAGAAATGCTTTTGGATTCAATCCAAAATACAAGCTCTTTTTATAACAACAGACCAGCAACAGACTTATGGAGTAGGTATACATTATAGTTATGTTTATATATCTACATATTACACAGTAATAGTGTCACAAAGGGTAAGAAAATAACGGGTTGCGCTTGTGGTAAGGAAGTCAATATCAGACAATAGGAATTACGCAATAATCAATTGCGTAGAATCATTTTACTCGAGAAAGTTATTGCAATCTTAATGTTCAATTTATCTATGAAATTAGCATTTTTTCGTAATCATTTTCCTGTTTTAGAAGACCGCTCTTTGAAAGTGTTCTGAGAATCATTTCCCAATAGTTATATCTACAATAAATGGGGTGTCAAAACTAAATTAGTTATATGTTAATAATTTAATGAAAATAAAAAAGGATACTGTTTTTCTGTCAAAAAAAAATGCAATCCTCATTCTCTTCTCTATGACCTTATAACAAAAGCCGAAGTACCAAAGTATACAAACATTTAGGCGCTAGATTGCAAACCAAAACACGTAAAGTAGGCTTCGCATACTGGGGCTCGAGAAATTCGTTATTCAGCGCGCGAAAGCTCCGAGGGGAGAGAGGCTAGGAGCGGGCTATTGATGGTTACCTTACGATGCGCTTGCGCACCTGTCGCCGACGCACCGGCTCAGTCGTACACCGACCACTGACAAAGCAGCTCGCGCCATGACAGCTTTGTCTCAAATAAATTCGTCGCGAGTGTCGTAACTTTAAGATTTTTTTGTGAACATTACTATGGATATGATACTCCTAAGTGCTGTATTAGTGCTGCTGCAAGGTGGGTTAAGTAATAAATGATTTTTATATTATAAAAAAGTAGGTTAGAGAGTTCGACTCGTCGACCGCAGAAGATGAACTACTTTCGGATTAATCTTTAAATTCAACGACGTTCTTGAAATTTTCACTTTACCATGAATTATTTTATAAAAATATTATTAAAACACATTGCAGACAAAACATTATAATTGTTAATTAACGCGAAAAAATGTATTCAAGTTATTATCAGAAAACAGTGAAGCTTTTAAAAATATTTAAGTACACAAGACTTAATTTCAATAAACAACAAACTAGAGAGAAAAGAAGATCACTTAAATTCGCCTTTTCATTTCCATCTTTAGTCGTTAAATACTAATGTTTTAAAAATACTACATATTTGCTAACTTCTAATTTCGCCGAATTCGTGTGATGCGCCTCTACAAAATAATTGACAAACTACTTACTCAATGTAATTTGTTGTATTAAAAAATGTTTCATGTCACTTTCTAGTGATTCTGCTGGATAAAAATCATTTCTCCATTCAAATTTTCTTACTAGCCCACTTACCTATGTAACAATAGAAATATCAATTTTCCAGTCCCAATAGGTTTTCTTTAATTTCCTATTATACAGAAACCGAAAAGTTTTTTGGGTTCTAATGTTTTTTCCACATTTTACAAGACCCCGACATATGTGCAAGATTACATTTTTACGGACGTCAACAGTTGCAACACTTGGCTGATACCTTATGAATTAGTTTACCTCGCATGAGCTACAAATGTTGAATAAACAATATTACTGTTAACTGCACTCTGAACCCGTCTACAACGAAGATCAACCAGTTAAGTAGATCAAAACAACGCTATTCCTGAGAATTCAATATTGATGGCGCAGCGTGGAACCACGAGATAAATACAATCAACAGCTTTCATTGACACAAATCACTTACGGTTTAAGAATATTTATTAACCTTAATAAAAATTTACAATTCACTTATTTAAGGTAATTAATACTAAACACAACATTTATGAAAGATTACAAGCATACGAGAGTTTATTTAAAATATCATCTAAATGTAGGTAGTGTTGTAAACTTACTTACAAAACAAGACTAATTATTTGTGTATATTATGTATATTTGTGAGATGACAGTTATTGTATGTTCTATATACTTAATAATATTAGAATACTAGCTTTTGCCCGCGACTCCGTCGGTGTGAAATTTAAAAATAAAAATAAATGAAGGAAAAATATATATGCTGTGTTACTCATAGATAAATAACTTTTCTAACCGTGAAAGATTTTTTAAAAAGGAATGAAGGAAGATTTTTTTGAAAGAAGGAATAACTTACCTTAATTTAATTCGCAAACATTCGCAGACTATTATGTGAAAAGTGTAATTGTTCGTGAAATCTAACCAGCATTAACTATATACATCAGAAATAATAAGTTATGTTTTATTATTTGTAGGTTGATTATGTTAAAAAAAACGGATCAGATAGTTTAGCTGTCTTACTAGCTATGTTATAAATGCGTTAATTTATATGGATGGATGGATAAGTGTTTGTTAAAGTTTACAGCTTAAGTGTCTTTTTATAGTAAAAGGGGACAAACGAGCAGCGGATCGGGTTGAAATTTGGCATAGATGTAGAGTATTCCAAAACAGCTAATAGGCTACATGCTTTTTTAAATTCCAATCGTACGGAGTCGCTATCTAAAGCTAGTAGTATAATAAATTAAATAATATCGAATAGTACACTGTCGACTAGCATAACATTTATAGTGTAAAAATGTTAATTTGAAATTAAAGAGATATCTATAGAGCGGAACATAGCGTGTTAGCGTATTCGAATGGTGAGGCCGATTGTATGGTGACCGGTAAAGATCTGAGCAAGGCGGAGAGGTGGAAAGTTATTGTATATACACTGAAGTGTAAAGTCGTCGAGACACGTTGAATTACAACTTTACCATACGCAATTATCGTAACGTCATGCATGCATCATTTGCAGGGGAATGTGAATTTCGAATCTCATGATATTTTTTCTTTAAACCATCCAAGCACCATATTTTAAAAGTAGATGACAAATACAATAAGAACCGCTTCATAACGCGTGGTTTAAAACGCTATATCGGTTATTACAACCAAAACTAAATTTCGTTTGAAAGCCCTACCAACAATAAAATAACTGTCAAAGAAGTATTGGTTATTACAACTGAATATTGCCGGTCCTTTAATTGACGTTATTACTGGTTTAAACGTATTTTGTCGTCTTTCTGACTTCACATTGTAAGCGAGTCACACCCTCTGTTTCGAATTCCGGATGTTTCATATTCCCCTACTTCCGGTTCATTTTTTTTAATAATAACCTGTGGAGTTTTTGTTTTATATTTCGTCTAATAAAATATGTGAAGGTTTGACTAAGTAGTGCTACAAAATGATTTTTGAGCGGCATTGGAATGGAGCAAAAGGTGTTTTGTACAATTGCCGCGATATCAGTGAAGGAAAAGGAATTTGTTTTTTGTGAGCAATCACAGATTTCCTCCGACGCATTCCCGTCACTTGATGTCAACAAAAACTATAACATAGACATATGAATGTACAAGAGTGAGCTTGTTATGCATATTGTTACCACTCTTATTACTAGCTTATGCACGCGTCTCTGTCCGCGTTAAATTATAAAAAAAAACAAAAGCAAGTAGCATATGTGTTCTTTCATACTATGTTTTACATCTATGCCAAATTTCATCCAGATCCGTAAAACCTTTTAGGATACAAACTACATATAACAAACATCCATCCATTCATCTGAACTTTCACATTGTATTCCAAAAGTCCATTTCTTTCTTCTCTAGAATTTTATTCAAACTAGAGAAAATATATCAAATTGAGAATTGTGGTTATTAAATAAAAACATTATATTACTAGAAAACGCAATCCCTACATCGTGGTGAGACAGAGCCACTTGAAATTGTCTGACCCTGAGTGAAAGTTCTGTGAAGTCACATTCCGGCGCGGAAACAAGGCCCTAAACGCTCTTTCTCCTGATTGCATCTAACCAATATGTACCGGCGACTACAAGTTTAAATGGCGATACTTCACTGCGTACTTAGATGTTATCATTACAATAATAATACATGAAGCGAAAGCGTACTACCCCTGTTTAATGAAATTGCATAAAGCTATTTTTAATAAAAAAAAATCTTACATGTAAATCTTGGTTGAATTTCGATTAATGTGCCTTTTACCGTTGGGCTTATTGGGATTTTTTCAGTCAGCCCTTTATGATCAAAATCCAAAATTGTTCGGAAAGCCGGAAGAAACACTTTATTTCATCACTATATCATCATCTTTCTCCTTATCCTACTCCCGTAGGGTCGGCACTACACGTTTTTGTCCTCCAAATAACTCTATCATACGTCATCTTAGTCATCACTCCCTTTTTGATCATGTCCTCTTTCAAGCAATCCATCCATCTATTTACTATTTCATCACTAAAGTACAATCGTTATTAATTTCTCAAATATTGTAAATAATTTTTGAGATTGCATGTATGTATGCTTTGCAGTTAGGTCGTATCTTTTATGTTAATGAAACTAATGTTAAGTTTGAAATAAGTGTAATCGTTTTTTATTGTATTTTTTTCATTAACATTGTGTTAGGTAAATTAATTTTATCTTTGTGAAACAATCGACCTGCATACATTTCTTCATACGATGAAGGCTGCGTAACGTTCCACGCTTGTTTTCTAGGGGAAGTTAACAAATTTTGAAATAGGGTCATTGAAAACCAATTAAATCAACTACGTTAACAACAATTGCGGCTGAAAAATGGTACATACACTGTACAGAAATACATATAGCCAAGCAAATTAATTAATCAACTAATATCTCCCTTTGTGCAGATATAGGACGGAAAATTTAACAATTAACTTTAAGTCTTTTAAGAAATTCTTTTAAGTACTTATTTTAATTCTAGTCTGGTAACTCGACACATAACAAAATGTAATTGATATTTGTTATATGATTATCATATCAAATAAATATTTATATACAGACTAAAACCAAATATTATATGACTAATACGTTGCCCTCACATGTTATCATAATACATATATTATAATGAAATTAATGTAAACGAGGTGATAGAACTACATTCTGTTTTTTTTTTATCGATAAAATAGAAAAAATATAAGGATAATGTCAACTAGCGGTACAATATGACGCTCTTAAAACTAGTATTTTAAAACAAATTCTCTCGTTCTTGTTTTATATGAAAAGAACCCCCGAGATCCGCTCATTAGAGATGAGATGTCGCGTGCCACGATTTACATCACCCGGTGGGTTGGCTAGCGACCTAATTATGCGTAAACTAACTGCGTATTGGACGATGTAACGGTTTAAGAATGTGGTCGCGCCCGTTATCTGTGAGTCTGCGGAAACTTTAGGTGATTGAAAGTTATCAAAAATTATTAAAAGTTATAATGATCTAGTCGAATCTTCATTTTAACAACAAAATGCTTATTACTGGTTACAAAATCCAAAAAATCGTTATATCACTTTTTATTTCAATTGTTACATAATTTGAAACCTTGTTAAATAGTCTAGTTATTTCTAGAAATAGCAGCGAGCTGAGTATTTGATCCATTGTTTAACTTCATAGTATTTATTAAACATTGGACTATGAATGCCATACCAACCTGCCGTAAGTAGTTAGCGATTCATGAGAAACTGTAAATAGATTATGGTAAGGTCATTTGCACAATAAAATATACACTATAAAGATCATTGTCATATGTAAAATAAATTCATTTCTTTCTCTCGGTCACTATTTCTTTAACAATTTCATCAACATTGCTCAAACTATTTCTAAGAACAGTGGGAAATTTTACAAATACTGGGAATTGGACGTCGTTGACAAATGTGCAACGCTTTATGATGGCAATATAATGCTTTGCGTCACCGAGAAAGCACTACTTTCACACTTCGAGACGAGTCATCGTTGGCTATTACGTCAGATTGGTATTATCCAAATATTCTCAACATACTCATGGATATATTAAATGCATCCGGGTTACTTCAAAGTTCCTCTTTGTGCCAGTCGGGATGGAGAGTTTTATTTCACACAACATATCTACCTTTTTTTTTTTATAACATAAGGTGGCAAACGAGCAAGCGGCCACCTGAATCCGCTAAAATGGCGAAGCGACCGCTGCCCATAGACATCCGCAATTGCAGATGCGTTGCCTATCCTTATCCGACAGAGGAGGAGACGCACATAAAGAGGATATCTCCCCTTCCTATGTATCTTCTCCTCCGTCAAATCCACTTCCTCTTCCCATCCTCTCCTTATAAGAAAAGGGTGGTAAAGAGAAAGGGACTTAAATTAGGCCTCCGGGACCACACTCATCAGACGAAACACGGAACTGCTTCCATTTCACGCCTGTCTTCTGTGTGGTCGTGGTATTACACCGAGCGTGCCGGCCAATTCGTGCTAAGATGTTAAAGCGGGCACTACCACTGTTAAAACCACCTTGGCCATAATATCCTTTCGTTGAAGTATCTTGATATCCTGATAACTCATTTTATACATTAAGAGAGTCTGGATCCTTCTGACATTGATAGTATTATCGTCACATCTATGAGGTGTTAGCACTTGTTGTGTTAAGCATGTCAGATGGTGACCCAGCTGACCGCGGGACCTGTTTGCACCGTTGCGCGGACACGTAAATGAACCGTGTTTTTAGCACGATTATAAGTAGAATACGAAGGCGATACGAAATTAAGCTGTAGTTAGATTACATTACCTCTCACAACTGTCACTACATTGTGCGCGCCACTGATATATTAATCAATAACAATACACAAGAGTTTTAAATTTCCAGTCATATTGGCGATGTTGATGGTTGTATTATTATGCTCTCATGATCTGATATCGAGTTTACAAAGAGATAGGTGTGAACTTTTTACTAAAACTTGTTATCAAAAAATGCAGTCCGCATCAACATAATTACTCGTTATCGGCCAAAGACCTGCGGATAGAAAGCCATGCAAACAAAATGCAACATTCTTGGGTTAGTGAAACTGTTAAGCAATCACCTGTAATGAAATTAATGTAAGTGATTTTGTCTAACGAAAAATTGGAGTAAACCTTTTAAATATGTGACAGAAGATCGAACAATAAAATATATAAAAACATATAAAAAATTTTAGTTATGAGTTATTTGTTTTAGATATAAACAAAACCTAAGCTGACCTTAACACAAAGCTTTAAACTTTTGCGAATTACTAATACATTTTGTTACATCCTATTATAATAGAAGAATATATCGTTTATTGTTCTTCATACGTTAGATTAGGCAAAGTTAAGTAAGGTAAAATTAACTCCGAACACTTAAAAATATATGCATTTAAAAGCAACTGAAAGCGTTTTAAGTGCCATTTGGCTCATTACTGTCGTTGTGAACAGATAACCCATAGAACATTTACCATAAAAACGTGCGCGTTTTATTCAATTTGTAGTCGCACTTTAGTTAACGCTTTCACCTGTTTTTAAGCTATTACCACAAAAAGAGATTTTACAACTTACAGCTCTACTTGATCCTTGTTTGTTTACATTTGTTAGATATAACTGAACTCGTACGATGTGACCCACTGAACGAGATATTGTCGTAGTAACAAGTACATAGTTGCATTGAATGAAGTCTGCCCCAGGGTAGAAAGTTAACGTTTAAAGTCGTTTTCTAGAAAGTTATTCATTTAGATAGAATAGAACATTGTATCCATTTTAACCTACCTTCTTTGCCATTGAAATAGTCAAATGAAACATTACGTTTGCCAAAACGGACGCAAACAATAGCAAAGAATTATTCAACAGTTCCAGGGTATAATATCAGAGCGTCATTTACCTTACTGGATTCTCGTAAGTTCCGTTCGAATTTCAAAGTTAGCATGTAATTTTATCGCGTCTAAAAATTTAGATTTCTATAATAAAAACTAAGCCTGAGAAAAGCCCGCCAAGCAAATTCGGTAGAGTAGGAGATAAGACATACTAGCGCGTATACATACTCTATAAAAACATAATTACGCATTGTCATCCGGAAAAAATAACAATGTTCAGAAGATAGTTTATCAATTGTAAAAAATTAATTTATCTTGATACGCTCTCGCGAATGGGGTCTGTGCCCGTGGAATTGTTGAGGTCACCACGCTTTCTTAGGCCAAGTAATGGCGCCTTCATGTTTACAAGAAGCCAATTGTAACTGAAATGCACTTATTGCGGATTTAATTATTATGAAAATATTATTATTACTTTTATGAATAGTTGTATAAAACATGGAATTTAAAAGTAATCTGTGACAACGTAAATTGTTTTCCAATTTCCAAATGCAAGTAGCCTGTAGTGACGTGAATTTTTTCATATACAATGTAGTTTTCTCTTTGTATTTTTTTGCATACATTGCCCTAAAAATATGAACAATGTTATGTAATTGGTACTTGATTTTTTTCTTCCTTTACGTGTGACCGCCTGTTCAGTGATCCTCTCATGGAGACAAGTATTAAACAATGCTGAGTTCAAGTCAACTGACACGCTCTGCTAAACTTTCACTTACGTGCTGACCGCGGGTCAATGAACGCCAGAGTTTAAAATATTCGCCAATTTATTACTATTAATAACAAAATAACGCAACCAATTATTATCGCTCCTAAGTAAATACTTTTAAATAAAATTATTTTAATCTGTTCCTAATCTTATAATATCAATTACTATACCAAGGAATACCATGACATCGTTGTATATCACTGTACCACTCGTTATTGTTAGGTGTTTTTTCACATTTCACCGGAATAAAAAGCAAACATGCAGATTGATTAAATCCAACTTCGATAAGGAATATCCGGAGCACCGTTCAGTGTTGCAATAATTACCCCTTTCACAAGTTTGTAATTATAAAATCGTGTACTTTCGCTAAAATTTAACCTGCCACGGATCATTTCAATCACGAATCAATTCGAATTTGGAACGTTTCACGGAGATTAGAGCACCGCTGACGCTTTAAATAATTCGTTACGCACTGTCTGACGAAGAGCTGTACACGATGTCCAGCGGCGATAGAAGAGTTCTGCCTCACTTGAATAGCATGGTCTTCACTGGTAGGTTGCTTTTCTTTGCCTGTTTTACCATCCCAGGCTCTGCTAGACGACCAGCGGCAGGGTTCCTCCACTCAATTTCTTTGTTTCATAATCAAGAAATCTCTCGACAACTGGAGTTGACTGAGTGAGTGTAGCTAATTCATTTTAACGATACTTGCTTGGATACTTAGAACGTCGCCGTAGCGTTATTATGCAACAAATTTAGTCTGATAAACAGAGCGAAATCTTCGGTTTGTTGGTTGTTAACAACTTAATGATTAATTAAAGTCGAAGCTTTATCGATTAAATTTACATAAATAGAATTGGCAGAATTATTGTAACACGTTTTTCTTCGTATATATGAAAGTAGAAGCCATTAGAAAGTAAATGTATAGGTGCGGATGTCATGTATTTTTACATTACACATAGAAATCAATAAACTTTGAGAATTCACACTTAACAAAAGTATTTAAAAAATGTTGCGATCTTTCGAGTAATTTATACCTGGATCCTTTTTTTCTAAGCACGCTTTTTACACTCCGACATTGGAATGCAGCGTGGATGATGCATATCATATTGAAATTATTTCAGAATTGTATTCTGTTTAGTTTCTTTGAGTGAATATTGATTACATAATAACCATTACTTACAATAGCATTTTATCTCAAGATTGTTTAAATAAAAAACCCATAGCAGGTTTATTTAACTTTTATGATATAAATTATGATTAAAGAATTTATATTACAAATGGATGACGAAACCTGGACTTCATTTAAACATGCGTTCTGTGAGTTTATACGTCGTACGTCTAGATACACGTAAAAAGGAAAGAAACTGAATGACAATTTCGTGACCCTGAGTAGATATATATCAGGAGGAATTGCTACTTGATAGAACTTTATCACGGGAAAAATAAGGTGCGAATAAAAGATCTACCAGTAAACAGGCTCCCGCGATCGCACTGAGAGAAACTTTAATAATGACTTGTCTCTTGAGAGGCACTCCCAGCACTCCGAGCAGTTCGGCCACCACGTGCGTTAGCTGGCTGGCACTCTTCCATCTCCGATAGATGACTCCAGCATTGACCGCCAGCAAAGCAGCACCGGTTCCGCATATATATGCCTGCACCATATAGTATAGAAGACTTAAAACAATACAATTCAAATTGTATATCGATTTCACTTTAGCCTTATTAATTTAATATTGCTTGTAAAGAATCGAACAATCGGTCAATTGTTTTATATTCCGAGGCCAAAAACAGGTTCCAATCACATTTGTAAAACAATTAGAAAATATAGATACAGATTTAGAAGGAAAGAAACTTGGAATAGAAACTGTTTATATGGTAAAACATTTAAACATAAAAAAGCAGCTTTAGTGTTTGAAATGTTTACCTGGATAGCATTACCGCGGCAATTGGTAGAGCCGGCGCACAGGGCTAGTCCGAGCTCGGCGATGCAATACGCTATGACGACGCCACCCGTCACCGACTGCTCCCACCGGAACAGTCGCAGAGATCGCAAATGCACCGTCAGCATGCACGCCAACACCACCAAAGTACCCAGCCGCAGCAACAGCAGGGAACTTTTTAAAGCCGAGTCATTATCCCTTTGAACTTTTTCTATTATAGACATATTTTATCAAATAATATGTTAATATGTTATTATGTAATAATTTTATAAACATGACTTGGAAATCTAGTGACTTTTAGATGACATATTGCATTTTGTTGCCAAATTTGTTGCTATACGAGTATAGAGTTTGTTTTCTATTAACTATTTTTGTTATTCTTATACGAGTACAAGATTCAAATCGATTTAAATTATTGCAACTGTAATTATACTTAATCCAATTCCGAAAACTTTACAAGTTATACTTTTCTACAAAATAATTAAATTCACTCACTTTCGTAATAATATTGGCTTATTGATGCTGATTTATTGGACTGAACAATAGTAAAACAAACGTGGGATGAGAGTAGGAAGAGAAGAGTAGAGTGGAGTAGTAGAGTAGTAGGAAAATATCCTCTGGACTAAGAAACTAGGTTCAACCCGGCTCACTTGGGGGCCAGAGAACATACGTCTTGTGTCCTTTCATTCATATTCACCCTTCCCGTTGAAGTAATACAAAACCAAGAATCCGTGAAATCGATTCAGTACTTTCGGCGACTATTGACAGCAAACAAACAATAAAATAATTCCTCTTTATAATATTAGTACATATTAATTAAAATACATAAGATACGAAATGATTATATTAGAGGAAGTTTGAGTGTAGCCCCAGTGGTAGAGAAGGTAAGGAGTAAAAGGTTAGCATGGTATGGGCATGTTATGAGGAGAGATGAATGGCATGTTACAAGAAGAACGTTAGTTATAAGTGAGGAGGTATACCATTAGAGGTAGAGCTAGAAAGAGATGGATGGATTGAGTGAAAGGTGACATGATCAAGAAGGGAGTGATGACTGAGATGACGTATGACAGAGTTATTGGAGGACAAAAACTTGGTGTTTGAGTATGATAAGGAGATAAGGATAAGATGATGTTGATGATTAATTAAAATATATATTTTATGCAGGATACGCAGCAGCGACGTGTCGATTCCCCGGCGCGCCGGCGCATTCCCGCGTGGATTTCTCCGATGAGAATTTGTCGGAAGGAACTGTTGCCACCTACACTTGCGAGCGCGGCTTCGAGCTACTCGGCCCTGCTAGGAGGATATGTGCACACGATGGAACATGGAACCCAGACGGCATCCCATTTTGCGGTAAGCATAAAATTTCTTTATTTAGAAGTACTTAGTACTTAGATGTTACAAGAAATATCATAAAGTCGCGTTCGCGCTTCGGTTTCCGCACGAAAACGTCGCTGCGCTGACCCACTTTTACTTTCATCGTCGAGAAATCACTTCACATGAGCCGTGAATGAATTCGAAAAAGCGGAAGATTCATTGTGGATCACTCCCACGGCTCTCTCTGTTCGGAAACTTTCCGACGCTCATCGCTCACGCCCTTTGTTGCGAATGTTTCGCGAGACACTACCGGTTACACCTCACATTACCAATTATAAAACTAATAAGTTCTAATACCACATTAAACCAAGATTAACTAAGGAAATAGAATTTAAGTTGTAAACATTCCACTCCGATATTTGTTATAAAATCTGTCTTACAGTTAGTTTCCATATTGTTATCTATGTTCTAAGCAAACGACAAGGGTAAAAATAATGTTTTTGTACGCGTGTGGGCAATGTTCGGCAGTCGTTGGACACTTGTGGTTAGCTGATGTAAAATAATACGACATATGGTGGCAGCTTGCAACATCTAGTGATGTGTACGGTGATGTACATGAAATTCGATTCCGATGAAGTCACAGTTGAACAGTCTATAAAAAATAACGCCGTCAAAAAATCTGAAAAGGTAAAAAAATGCAAGTTTTTTTGCTGTTGTGACTATATTGGGTACGCGTAACATTTATGTATAATTCATTATCCCTATCAATGTGGCCATTTTTATGAATTGTACTTGTCATATTGCGTTCTGTAATTGAAAAAAAAATCCTGAATGCAATGTTATTGCGTCTAATATAATATTTGACCTGGTTATGAGCACAATGACACCTGTCGGCCGCCGCCCGCTGCCGGCCGCCGGCCACCTGTGGGCTCGAGCCGATTGTAGTAAAAGAATAATTAAATAATAGCACGAAGCCATACGCGCGGCGCCGATAGATTTTGTACCGTTACTGAAGTAGAAACCGGAACACAAAAGTGTAGGGTTCTAAAACATGCATATACATAACTTGTATCGTTGTTAATAAAGGCTCTTTGAGTCATCATTGTCTTCATTTGATATTAATTAAAACGTACGAGGCTTCGGTCGAGTAGTTATAAATTAATAAGCATTTTACAACAATAGCAAAAGAAGGTTAGTCACTGAAATCGAAATCGGAATACTCTGTAATCGGTCCAGTTGTTTATGAGATTATTCGTTTTAAACATATGAATACTAATAAAGATAGAAAATGTGCAAAATAAGGCTACTATCCTGAATTTACAACTAGTTACTCATCCAGCAGTATAGTCACGAAGTAATGTTTGTTTCTTCAATAAACACATAAGTGTGGAGTCAGTGAGCGCAACGGTCAACGGGTTCAATTAGAATCGATTTGAAATTGTAACTGTAAATTATAAACATCACAGAACTTTTGTAAAAATTGTGTTTTAAATTGTCAACACCATCAACCAATGGAGCAATATTTTTTAGTTGTTCTATATACTTGCTGGGGTGAACTGGGTTGTAGTAATCCATGACCTGTCTTCACGCCAAACACGCGGCATTAGTTGTTCGTCATTCATTCATGTCAGCCTTATAGTGGGACATATGATTGGGGGGAGGGGGTTAACAAGGAAAACAATAATGTAATAGATATGGTAATTGTATAAGAGTCTCAAGCCAACCTGCAAGAGTGCACAGGGCGCGACCGACTGTCACCGTTACCACAAATACTGCCTTACTTTATGAACGCCGTTAACCTTTAGGGTTGAACCAACTAAGAATAAAGGCTTAGATACTTCCTAGTTATTCCATTGCATTTATTAAACCTTTTATGAGAAAATTCAAATTAGAGTTGCGGCGACAAAATCACGTTTATACTCTACAAGATTACCCTCCGAAACACCTATTACTTTAGAGATAAACAAATAAACTGAGTTTTTTAGTCCGCTACCTTGAGTATAAACTAAGCTAAAAACCTGTCATATTGAATTTTATGATAATTAAATATTATTCATGCGAGTGTCAACCCTGGAGTGCGATAGTGCATGCCCCGCTCTTGATTATTACGAACGGTTCGCCTCAATAGGCGCTACTCCTACTCTACTCATTGTTTATTTGTGTTTAACATTAACCATGCACCCTAGCTTCAATTCCCGATTAATGTATTAAATAAAGACATATGCGGTATTGGAATAAAAATATTTATAAAAGCTCGTTGTCATCACATAACAGTAGAACATTACCTTTAGAACACGGCCTCACCAGCAAAAAAACAATGTAAAAGGCATCACACTAGTGAGGTTACGCACTTATAGGCAGCAGTGTGGCCACTGATACTGAGAAATAATTTTTTGTTAAACTCATCCACGGTTTCGCCAGTTGAAGCGAACTTTTCGGAATCGTTCCGCTTCGTCGATTGTACTTTCCATCTCAACAGCATTAGGCAGGTTTATATTTGGCCCACTGCCACGAATCATCAAAACACAGCAACTTTATAAGGCCATAGTAGATGTTTTAGACATGCGAGATTGCGATGTAAAGAGAATTGTAAAAAAATCATACATTTCCGTAGAGCTTTACTGACGTAACACTTGTTACCATCATCTTCTTCACATTCTTATCGTACTCCCATAGGGTCGGTTCACAAGTTTTTCGTCCTCCAGGTAAACCTATCATCCGTCATCTCAGTTCTCACTTGACAGATCGAATAGTTAGTTGGCAAGTCATAAAGTTGTAGATGTTTTTACGTAAAGATGTGAGGGCCATCATATTAGAGGTGCGCGTATTTGCGAGAAATGATCGCGATGAGCGACTAACGATTGCAATCGGCTACGGCCACGTAATTCAACATGTCGTATGCTGTCGTCATCGTAGTTGACACTGTCTTCAGCTCTAGTAGATCTTAGTACTCAGTATGTGGAGCGGAAAGTATTGTCTCGCTTTACATTTCACTCAACTTGAGCGGATTATAATGACACCAGTACAAGCATTAAATAGTCACATTTACTTACAACTCGTTGACGTCTCAACATGTTTTTTGACAAATCATTAAAGTGAAAGTCACTTCTCCTTTTGTACTTTTGCATTTATTAAAATTAAGTTTATATGGAAACCTAATTTTGTCGCCACTTTGGTCGATTCTCGTAGAAGTACTCAAAATAATCAACTCATTGTTTATTGTTCTTTGACTTCTATTTCTTGTACGGAATTTCCAATTATCTTTACATGTTCTTATTAGCATACACCATTAAAATTGCTAACAAAAGCGACTAGTGTGAAATTCCAAATTGTCATTGTTAAATGTTTCCACAGTATTAAACGTAGCGGCTGGAAAGGCGCCAATGCAGATCTCCACTGAGGAAGGTGGCGCTCCGCAGCGGGCGCTAGATGGCAGTACTTCCGCGGTGTTCAGTGCTGAGACCTGTACCCTCACAAAGACCGAGCGCGTACCTTGGTGGTACGTCAACCTGCTGGAACCATACATGGTTCAGCTAGTCAGATTGGACTTTGGCAAGCCTTGTTGTGGTAAATGGAATTTTTGATATTTATTTGAACAGGTGATAATTAGGGGCCTTGATAAATGTACTTCCAAGCGTATACTCGTATAAAAATGTGCAGCTTAGACATACATACATCGTTGAATGCCTAAATCTAAAGAGTCTCAACCCCCGCAGTCCCGCAGCCTACAGACTGTTCGATCGGATCGGACTGTCAAACCGAAATTATGTAAAACAAAATAGGTATTACGTGCGCATTTCCATACAACTTCATACTGATTAAGCGCCCGACTAAACGATTGGCCGATAAAAAGTATGCAGTGTGATTTTGTGTGTGTTGATTGCCACATACACTACAACAAAAAATGAACAATGTAAGTGCATCGCAACTACAGTAAATTATATTTACATAATATGACATTGAAATCGACCATCAGTCTATGAATGAGACAATTCGAGCATTCCTAATGCATTAATCTATTGTTGCATCAATGGCATAATTGTGCAGTGTAAGTCACAGTGGGCACCAACTTATATCTTAAACATTAGAAACAACTAACACTTTAGCTACATCCTGCAATTGCTATTGTTTTCAACTCTTCCTCTACCAAACAGAATGTTAATGAGTCACCAATATACCTCCGAGCCCAAGATTAGTCAGATGTTTAACTTATGTAAAGAAAACATATTGAAACGTATCTTCTAATACCTAAAGGATTGTTGTGACATGATACATATTTATTTCGTTGCAGGCGCCAATAAGCCAGCTGTAATTGTTGTCAGGGTTGGCAACAATCGTCCAGATTTAGGAACAAATCCGATATGCAACAGATTCACCGGCTTCCTCGAGGAAGGGCAACCTCTGTTCCTACCCTGCAACCCTCCGATGCCTGGAGCGTTCGTAAGCGTTCACTTAGAAGGTGCAGCTCCTAGCCAGCTGTCTATCTGCGAAGCGTTTGTATACACTGACCAGGCACTGCCGATAGAGAGATGTCCCCAGTTCCGAGATCAGCCGCCTGGCAGTACGGCAACGTACAATGGCAAATGCTACATATTCTATGATCAGCAGCCGTCAAACTTCAGGGACTCACTAGCGTTCTGTAGATCAAGAGGAGGAACGCTTGTTGACGAAAGCAATCCAGCGCTACAAGGTTTCATTAGCTGGGAACTGTGGCGTAGGCACCGGTAAGTCTTATCATTCCTTGTTTAAAAACAAAACGTGTATCAAAAAGAACATTATTTTTCAATCGTTGCATCGTTTGTAGTAACGAAATTGAATACAAATGCACAACTACATTTCAATGATAGAGATGTATTTTATTTTTTTAATCTTGATTTAACTATAATGTAATTTTCTGCAAAATGAATGAAGATGAAATAGGTGTAAAAGATATTTAAGACGAACTGTAGCCCGCAAACTTCGTTACGGCGGATATAAAAAAATGATCGTCTATAACATTCTTTAAGATACAATGTTACTAATATTATGTACAAAACTATACATTTTACGACGGAATATCTGTATTGATAAGAGATGTACATTTTAACAAATTGTAGAAAATCTTAGCTTGCGCACATTCCACTTACCACCGAATTATATCACACGACTGAAGCGAAATTGATGTTTAAAATGAGAAAGTGTTGATATTAAATACAGCCGCGGCGAATTCTTTACTGGAAAGTTCGAACTTGATTGACATTGATGAACGAACGTTTATATTTTTACGGATTTACGCATGTAAATACAAACTTGTGCATACAAGTACAACTTTTTATGCTGTCATAGCACAACAATTTGTACTATGACAGTATCACTAGTAAAAATTGAGGAATTGTATAACCAAAACATGTCACATTTTTATACCCACATAACAGTCCAATCAGTTTAGATAGGGAAATATTAAAAAAAAAAAACTTTTAAAAGAAATTTTAAAATTTAAATACAGGTATCGGGTGCTATAGTCCAAATTTGAAATGTTTTTGGAGATATGTGAATTACCACACAAATACCCTGACAAAGTATCTTTACCCTCAAAGAAATAGAATATGGGAATAGTAGTACAATACTATGTATATAAAACAGTTAGACAATAAAAATGCCATATTATGTGTCCTCCGTCGAATGGTTTATTACAGATCCGCTACGCGTAGCCGCTGCGTTGTTATTTGAGTCAATTTTATTGAGTGCCGCTCATCTTGACGTTGTGTACTATTTATTCCGTTAGCGAGATAAAATGTCATCATGAAACGGTATTAGATGTCGGTGTAAAGTTTAATCTAACTTCACCGTGGTCTAGCTTAAACGAAACGTGCTATTCATTCCATACTTACTACCTAAAGGTATTGAAAGATATGATATATGTAGGTAGTTAACACCGTCCAAATACATAACAATTTTACTACAATAGTAAGAAAAGAATATTTTAATCGTAATATTTAGAAAACGCAGCGAGAACGTTTTTCATTTTGAGCGATTATTTCAATTTTTTGTATGCAAAAAAATAATCGGCAATGAGAGAACTCAACATTTTAATTGAAATCTACAGAAGTGACAGTAGCAGCCAGTATTGGATGGGAGC